>NW_011343064.1:0-23710 GCF_000735185.1 Notothenia coriiceps | reverse complement strand
GGGGGGGGCATTGAGTGACAGCTCAACTGGTTTCTGCTGAGGAAAGGTGGCCGAGCCGCGGAGAGAGAGGAGGACGCTAGTGAGAGATTGAAGAAGTGGAAGAATCATTTAGTACAATAATTAGTTGGCACTTTTGCTTTTGAGAATGTGAGTCATGCATGTCTGCCAATTGACACATAAAGTTCAAAGGTCATGTCAGATACAAAAACTGCATCAGCTCCTCTGGTCAACACATGCACATTTAGGTTCTGCAGACCCACGCATAATAACAGAACTGATAATAAGCCCAGTTAAATAAGACGTGGGAATGATCAGGAAAAGTGAGTGTGTAGTGGAGGAATGATGAGTATGGGTCAGGAATGCCGAGAGGAGAGCCAGAGTGTCACACTATTGCACTGCAGAGGAAAAGCCCCAGCTGCAGATACAGAAGGATCAAGTTTTATTCCTATTTTTTTATGAGGAAAGGAAGGCAGCGGGGAGATATAGAGCGGCTTAGGTAGCTGCACGAGAGATGATCCGGGACACACATTTCTATTGAGTGAGGCACAATGGCCTCTTGTGGTGGATTCACAGCATTGTAACAGCTATTGGGAAATAAGAATACACATGATTAAACATAGAAACTCATATGTGGCTATTCATATACCTGGGTTCATTAGCTTAACGTTGCCTGTTCCAGTTACATCCCATTTAGTGTAAATTCAGCATCAACCCTATTCTTTGGCTCAATCTCTGTTGATTTACAATTTGTTTAAACAGCAGTAAACAGCAGTAAATGTACCGCGGGTGGTGCAGACAGGAGTTCAAGTTGCTGTTGCTAATCAATACACAGACAGGTGTTCCTGTAAGAGCAAAAGTGGTCACTGCTCACCACCTTGGACAGCTACAGGCCACATTTTTGCTTCAATCTATTTATTCCCGTATTACGTTGCTGTACAGCGTCACAGTGCCAGCAAGAACCCAAAAACAATGTCATCTTACTGTGAAATAGGCTTTACCCCTAAACAAAGGCACTTATTGGCATTAATGGCATAAAATGTCACATTCTCCTAAAGTTTATTTTTGGCCAAGTTGTTCCAGAAAAGTGTTAACAGCTGTCAGGGTTATACTGTACTGTGATTGATTTAACTGTGTCGTGTTTCATTTGAATGCCACTGTCACTCAAAGTGGGGCAATCAAGCAAATTGTTCTCAGCGAAAAGAAAACATATATTTGGGAACTTCTCAGAGGCCTTTGAGATACAGTGTGTTCACCTATAGATGTAGAAAAATATGACTATTAAAAAGTTATAATTAGGTGTGTCTCTTAGCCCGATTCAAAATGTACATTGAATAGTAATAGCGTGTAGGGCTAATAATATAAGTATTACATAATGTGTTTGAGCATCATAATAACAATATGGCTGCTCTTTAAGTGTTGCAAAGTTCTCAATCACACTTTGACACTACACTTCCTTTTATAGCAAACAAATTCTGCTGTCACTTTTATTATCTAACTTTGTATTCAATTAATTATTCATTTTTTAACACCTAAGTCCTCAGTTCAAGTGAGGATTGTTCTTGTGACCAAAGACTCACATCATGGTGTTAACAACTATTGTGTGACCTTTAGGATTTCAAACTAATAAAGATGAAGATTGCGCTCTCAATGATATACTTAATTTGAAAGACTTATTCTTACGATTTGATATGTAATCATCAGATTTAGAATGCTTTTCATTGAGGTTGTTCTTATAAGCTAACATGATTTGTAAAGTATTGTTGGCTTGTGTATGTTTCATACAGTAATAATTGCTGTATGGATATTGATACAGTGAAGGGAAAACACTGCAGCAAAGTGGATATGTCTATTAATGGAGGATTTAACTATTTTGGTACAGCTGAAGGGCCGCCTCTTTGATTATGGAAATGGAAATAAAGCAGATATACATTACTAAAAAAAAAGAATACATTTACAGTACATGTATTATTAGCCTATTGAAAACATAAACATGAGCTTCTACTGCCCCTTCACTAACAGTTTCTAAAATAGGGAGCTGTTTTTGTGGCAGCTTTCATGTTTCCAATCAGCTGCTAGTGACAAACTGACCCGGCCCTCTCACCTGCTGGTGTGGGGGCGATTCCTTTCCCGAAATGTACAGAAAATAACTGTCCATGATGTATTTACAGTATGTACTTAGTTCACTGCATGTTTTAAATGCTAGCACAGTATCGCTTGATAAAGTACTAAACGTACCTCTTCTTTGTAAAGCTGTACAATATGTGCATAAAAAATGTATTGCAAAGTCAATTTAATTAGAGAAATCATGATTGCTATATACAACTATAAAGTTGCAAAACACAGTATAAAATGGGAACATTGCCTCTAGTGAGAATTGGGGCTATTAAAAACTAAAAACACTCAACATATCATATTTTAGTTTTAAAATGTATGGGCACTGAAACCTTCATATCTAAATTACTGACGGGATCTTGTTATTTTATTATGTCTCATTATCATATGTATTCCTTTGTCGTCATGTCCAATTACCTGTTTAAAATGACTAACTAAAAAACATGTGTTTTTTTTAGTATTCAAGTAACTTTTGAAGATTATTTTGTGTATTTGTGTGTAATAATTTCCTATGATTTCACTGAAATTCCAAATGATATGAAAATGACGAGTGTGCAAAATGTATCGTGTAAACTTGCAATCCACACTACATATATCTACAAGCTATCCAAGTGTGTGTGTGTGTGTGTGTGTGTGTGTGCGTGCGTGCGTGCGTGCGTGCGTGCGTGTGTGTGTATGTGTGTGTGTGTTAGGGTTGCTCGATTATGGCAAAAATCATAATCTCGATTATTTGGGTCAATAATTGATATCACGATTATTAAAACGATTATCCATTTACTTTGAAAACATCCATTTATTGAAAAAAATATTTCAACAGTATGTTTTTAACAGTTGATCACCCTGAACTCTAAGTATAATTCAACTGAAAAACCAATAAAATAAATAATTGAATTTTTTTTTAAATAAAATAAATAATCATTTTATTTCGATTATGTTGTTTTCATAATCGTTGCAAGCCAAAATCGTAATTGCGATTAAAATACCATTAATTGAGCAGCCCTAGTATGTGTGCGTGCGTGTGTGTGCGTGCGTGCGTGCGTGTGTGCGTGTGTGTGTGTGTGTGTGTGTGTGTGTGTGTAAGCCTAACTGGCAGTCAATTAAACTTCAAGCAGTGACCCATATCAATCTGCCATTAGCTTTATGTCCTATGGAATATTTTGTTCCAGACATGTCGCTAAAACATTTTATCCCATTTTGTTCTGCCAGTGTTCCCATCTCTGTTTCACGCAATCGTTCTCCAGGCCTCAGCTGTTGTGCAGCCGTTCTGACCTCCGAGATTTGGGGGTCGGCCTGTCAGTGTCTCCCTCAGGGCAGAGCAGTGACATTTAACTCAATATCCCAGAAGGATAAGGTTTCCCCCGCCGTCCCCTCCATCTTCCGCCTCAGTCTATTGCTGAAGTGTCAGTAGCCTGTGGGTGAGGGGACTACTACAGCGTAACTCCCGCGAGTTGGGACACCCGTCACCTCGTCCTCCCCACCGTGGCGCTAACATGCCACGCCCTCGTGCCAGGCTCAGGGAACACCATGTGCCGCCTTAGCCCATCGAGGCCTCCCTCCTCCACTTGTGAACACTATACATGTTCCAAGTTCGAATCAAGTGTTAAGTACTGCGGCCGTGCAGCTGCAGCACGCTGATCTTATGCAACTAAGTCTGTCTCTGCTGACTTGCACGGCACATGCGAAGTGAGAGGGACACGGACACATTTATCCCTTAAAGACACGGGGTCGGGAAAGACTGTATAATAATGTAGAGATTCATTTGCTGGTACTGGTTACTGGTTACTACTTTGTCAGCCAAGAAGTGTAATTATAGTAGCATATTCATTTAAACTAGTAGGCCAAGGCCAAACTCATTGTCTTATCTGGGAGTGTTAACAAAAGGGAACATATTTGTTAATTTTCCCTTGGACTAGTTCACTCACTCAACCTTCCACCAAGTTTCAGGAAAAACTAACAGACAAACAAACAAACAAACAAAACTACCCGAAAAACACAACTTCTGTCCAACTGAAATACGTTGAGAAAGCATCATCTTTTCGGCACTTTCATCCATAAACTGTAGGTTTTATTCAAATCTGCAGCGTTTATGCACATGCTATAAATTATAGAATCACTGACCAACAACATGAAGTCAAATAACACGTGTTTTTTTTTTTTACAGTGAGGACATAATTAGTACTGTGCAATAAGGCGATGGATAAAGGAGCTATACTGTCAGTGTTAGCGGGGTACTTGTTACAACATTAGCTAAT
The DNA here is from genome assembly GCF_000735185.1 of Notothenia coriiceps. NCBI lineage: Eukaryota > Metazoa > Chordata > Actinopteri > Perciformes > Nototheniidae > Notothenia > Notothenia coriiceps. Next base: position 19,346 of record NW_011343064.1, on the reverse strand, counting down.
AGTAATAATAGAAGTGGCAGCTGAGTCTCTGAATCCAGAATTCCTCAGCAGATATAAATAGAGCAGGTGACACTGTGCTGCTCGGCAAGGCACCACGACAGCTTTGCGGCTTTTTATTTCACAATGCTGAACCTTTAGCTCAGGCTCGTAAGTCTCACTTTTAACTATTGGGGTAAAAAAATACGACTGGATGTTAGAGGGCGCATTCGACTCCACGGTGTCGTTAGGATCCATGTGGTACTACATCGGGCTTGAGAGTTGCTGGATGTTCACACCATTCCTCACACTTAGGGGTGTACTACATAAGCCCCAGGGGAGCCGATAGGAAAGTGAGCCAGTTGATCAAAAGTGGCTTTCATTCTCCTGATGGCTCATCAGTACCTTGGCCGGTTCAGCATTTTCATAATGTGGTTAATTCACTGGCAGAGACGTTTTATTGAGAAACTCAAAGCCTGGAGTATAGAACATCAAGCCTCTCGTTAGCTTCACTGGCTGAGATAAAATCATTCTTACAGCTGCCTCGAGTCGCTCAATGTACATTTCATTATGATATGAGTTTTATCCTATATAATAGTTACTAAAATCTGCTTGCAATTCATAGTTTGATGTTCTTCTATAGAGGTGATGGTAACATGTTACACATATTTTGTCACTTTGAGCATATTTTGGAGTAAGTTCTACTTGAAGCAGTTGTAATGCCCTAGACTTTTACTCTTTTTACTCAAAAACCTTTCAAGAGAATACATTTACTTCCTCTTGCTACTCAACATTTATTTATGAAATGACGTTGATGGAGTCATTACAGTTTTATCCTTGCTACATTAACCCAACTGTCCAATCTGGAGAGTATGGGACATTTAAGTTTTTTTTTTTTTTTTGAAGATACCTAATTACTGTCACTTGTATAATCATTTAAATGACATATTTTACTTCTATTGGAGTCCTTGCTTAAACGTTTTTTTTATTAAGTATCCTTTCTTCACCTCTGGGCTTACAATAAATTCACTGGTACAGTTCCATTGATTACAACAATCCTATTTTTACAAGGGAACAAATAGTACACCGTAGTACCGTTCAACATGCAAAATGTTTCAAAATAAGCAGGCTGCACAGATTTTTTAAATGCCTGTACATGAGCAACATCCTTCTGGAGTTTCACAATAGCCGTCATAAATTAAACATCCTAGTATTTCAGCCCAGCATTGCTGGATGCAATAGTATGTACAGTATTTAGTATCACCTGAAAGATGAACTCTTGGACATATACTACATCTTAAATGTCTTGTCTATTTTGAGTACTCATATCTAACCTAGACACTCTTTGGGGGTTCACTGCTCATACACTCAAAACAGTAGACCTACACAGGGACGAAACACACGTCTGAATCGTAAAACTGACCATCACAAACATTTGAAACATAATCTGAAAGAAGCGCGCAGAGAATCTAAAACCACATAACTAGTGACACATTGTGACATATTGCAGGTCTAATGTCCCAATATAAATAGGATTGTACTCCAAGAGGAAAAGGAGAAAGTGTGAAACAAGGGTTTATGTCAGAAGCACCGTTGTGGCCTAGATATTTAGGCCTCACACATCTTGTCTGTACATAGAGGTTTGGAAAGGGTAAATATTGTTCTTGCAACATGGTAGTTATAAACATTTCAAGGACGCTTAAAGAATGTGTTTTCTGGTTGACATACAGTGACCCTACTATAGCCTACTAGATAATTTATTTGCAGTTAAAGCTTCCGTTTAAAATAAATCGTATTCAAACGCCCTGTATCCTTCACCTTTCACCTCCTTTTTCCTGTAAAAGGAAGCTAAATGATAGACAGGGCGTCTTAAAGAAGGGTGTTGATGACAGCAAGACGAATGAATGCAAAGAGCCGGAGAAATGCCTAAGAAAGAAACAGGATCCTGTTTTGATATATATAGAATGAGAAAGATAAAAGGGAGAATAACTACTAGAACTGAACAACCAGAGCCAGCCCGACCCATTAAGCGACATAAGCAGCCAATAAGAGCCCCCTAGCAAAACATGATTTTTTTTTATCTCAGTACACCATCGCCGTGATAAGTATGTTTAATTAATTTTGTTAATATGCCTAGATTGCCAACTCTCAAAGTCATGTATTATATGATTGAGTCAATCATATAATACATTAACCGTGCTTTACCTGAACCTCATCATGAAACTAGAGAGGACGGCAGGAATGTAATTTCCCGTGTTCGGTGAATGCAACAGAGGCAAAGCACCAGACCAACCAGAGTTGAATGGAAATACACATATTTCTTATTGGCTGACAGGTACCTATCCTGTGAGCTGTGACAATGTTTAAAATAAAATGTCAGTCGGGCTCAGAGTTTTTGAAGATGGACATAAAAAAAACATTTCTTAAAAAAGACGACAATTCTCAAGTGGTTGCTCACACAATAACCCCAGAGCCAGCACTTGAGCCAGGAGAACAAGGTATGTAAATGTCAGTAGACTTCCAAGTTATGCGAACATGTAAGCAAAGCATAAATTACAGCTACGTTGACGTTACTTTGAATCGCGAGGGTAAGCTAAACCGTTAGCAAGTAGCTATAGCTAGCCAGATATATTAAATAAACACTTTGTCATACAATCTAAATGTTATGTTTTTTAGCGTTACCTGGTGATTTCAAAGAAAGCTCTCTGGAAAATGTTGACTTACTGTTCGACATGAAGCTAGAAGCTACCTTACAGTACACGGTTGATCCCGAGTCCAGTCAGTTAAAGTGTTTCATAGTTAGCTTAGCTAAGCATCAACCTAGCACTGAAATATATGGATGTTATGTGACAGTATTTCTGAGAAAAAGTCAGCTGAAATGGTGGCATAGCTGCCACTGCTTTACGTGTCGACAGCATGTTTGAACGTATTTGCAGCAGTAAATGTGGCTGTTTGACCACTGACGTTGCCATAACAACACCTGAATTTAAATGTGCAACCTCTTTTTGGGACAGATTTTTGCATGAAATTATAATTCTTCTGAATGATATTCCTATTGACAGCTAGTTTCTATGTGAACATTATGAGATGGACAGCCAGAGAGAATAAATGAAAAACAGTTACGAAATACTATATGACAAAACAAGAATACAGTTTAAGTGATTTGTAAAATATCCATAAAGAAAAATCTGTTNCGGCATGGGAAGGTATGGTGGGTGCGAGGGTGGGGGGGTTTGAGGTGGGGTAATGGGGGGGTGAGATGGTGGACTTGGAAAGTCTTGTCTTCAGTTCCTGTCCAAGTCCACCATCTCACCCCCCCATTACCCCACCTCAAACCCCCCCACCCTCGCACCCACCATACCTTCCCATGCCGGAATTCTGGGGGCGTGTGTCAGGGGGGTGTCCACCAATCCTGAGCCCCTTGGTGGTATAAAACCATGAAAAAGTATGCAGACATTCGCTCTTTCTGTCGGATCAGAACTCCTGAATAGGAGTGTGCCAGCTTCTAGGTGAGGGTGGTGGAACAAGGGTGAGAATTGAACGTCTAATCTGAAAGGATGGAGAACGCACACGCAAAGGTTCCGGCAGAATGCCTGTCCTACTTCGGGGTCAATGAAGAATCTGGGCTCACTCCCGACCAGTTCAAGAAGAACCTGGAAAAATATGGCTTTAATGGTGAGACTGCGGGCATTGGGGAGGGGTTGGAAGCCTTCTGAAAGTTAATATTTGGCAATTATTTCACATAGAGAAACTTCTTACTTCACACTTAAAGAAAAATGAATGTTTTTATGCATTTTTAATATTTCACAAAGTAAATTTGCTTGGATAGTTTGTGGAGATGTGAGTAAGTGGAGATACTTGTTGAGTTGGGCTGAGATTTTGCATGAGATGCCTTTTTAGAGAGGATTTGCAACAGCTGGTAGAAATGCAGGGACATTGAGAAGCAGAGACTTTGAGGGCTTTGAAGAGCTATTTAAAGATGGCCAAAGAAGATGGCTGTAGAGCGAGAGAGACAGGTGATGGCTCAAGAAGCTTCCTGGGTGATATATGGGGCAGGCGTTAACAGGAGAGATGGATAATTTTAGGCCGGGGATAAAGAGGAGGTGCCTAGATGGCTTACTTCCTAAATGATCCTTAATATGATTGCTAATCAATACCCAGTGGAATGGCAAGATAGACAGCGAATACTGTAATATGTGATTACCTCTAAAGCATTTTTGTTTCTACAGCAATGTTTCTGTAATCTTGGAACATTTTATTCAGCTGCCATTTGATGTAATGTTTATTTTTTCTTAGAATTAAGGAATTTATAAAGTTAGAGGCAGTGCAGTGAGGTTTCGTTTGGTCTAGGTCAGTCAAAGCTGATACAGTACAATGGATTTTTTTATCATACAGCGCTTATAGCATAAAGCAAGTACATTTTTGTTGTAAAAGATGGAAGTTAGAGAATGTGAGAAACCGAATATCTTAAAGGTAACATTTATCATTTTCTACAATGAAGTTTAACTTTTTCTGTCAAAGTTTTGATGAAAATGTTACTTGAATAACACCATGTTTCTTCTCTTAATATTATTCGTTTTAACTCAACATCCTTTTTTTTCTTCTCTTTCTCTTCCTTCACCTTGGTGTCCATCTCCAGAGCTGCCCGCTGAGGAGGGTAAGTGTCTATCCAGCCACATTTACAAGGTTCTTGAATCCGAACAAGAGCCTACAGACACCTAATTCAACCCAGATATGAGGACCATCATTAATGCTCTCAAAAGGGTTGTAAAAGTAATACATTCAGGCAGCAATTTGATTGTGTGATGCCTACATGCTAATGACATACAACTACCAACACATATCTGAAAACTGGATTCCCCCATACATGATATACTCTAAACTCTTCCCTTTGGACCCAAATACACTTTCACATCCAGTAATATCATTCATTCTGTGATAATTATCCCTTGACTTATATTCTCTGTATTCCCCCTTCTGTCTCGCTCAGGTAAGAGCATCTGGGAGCTGATCAGTGAGCAGTTTGAGGACTTGCTCGTCAGGATCCTGCTGCTGGCTGCCTGCATCTCTTTTGTAAGTGAACAAGTGTTAGTAGTTATTTTTTAATCAGGTCAGCAATTCTAAACTCTGGCCATTCCTGTCATGTTCCTTTTAAACACAAGTAACGGCAGTAGGATTTGTAGTCGACATGATAGTAGCAACACATTCCACCAGACACTGACACCACGTGGGATCAGACACTTTACTGTTATCTACTAAAGAACAGGTGCACACTTTTACAATTCATATTTAGAAGAATAAACTTCTGAATGTCACAATTACATTTTTGGCACAATAACCATTTTAGATAGCCATCTTAAAAACAGGTCATTAAAATCCATTTCACTTTAAAACCCATCACACTTGCTCTTACAGTAGTAAAAAAAAAGCATGCAGCAGTTGATCATTCATGTCTGGACACTCTGTCCAGATAACTCCTTATCCCCCTCCACCCCTCCATTTATTTTTGAGGATGACAACTTGAGAGGAGGGAGACAGATTGCAAGCTTGTAGGAGGTGTATTAATTCCTATACCCAGCTTTCACCCCTTCGAGCAGCTGTCATGATGGCCTTAGAAGGCGAATATTGAGGAGCCAGTGAGAGATGGGGGTCAGGGAAGTATAGGGGGGCTGAGGGGGTTTATTTTAAGAAAGCTCCAAGCTGAGGAGAGAAACTGAATCCTTCGGGAAAGGTCAAGCCTGAAACACGGAACGGAGGGCCTCCACAGAGAGAGGGTTGAAGTCAGAAGGAGTAACGGGACACTGAGAACAAATTAGGGACCATTATGTAATTATATTATGACGTACTAATATCAAAATAACAGGCATTAACACTTGGAAAGATGTGAACTGACAAGGCCTGAATGATTACGCCTTTAAATCATCACACCTTTTTTTGTTATTACAAACTACTGTGAAACATGTTAAATGCATACTCGTGTTTAATGCCCACAGAGAGCCTCCACAATCCCTTCAAATGTATCCCCTTCTTTTTCAGATTCAACACATTTTAGAGAATATTTCAAAGCTGGAAGACTATTCTAATTCAGGCCCAATCCAAATGTTTAAACACTAGTTTATGTTCATTTAAAGTACATTATATACAGATTGGGACATATTTGCGCATTGTTTCTCAGGAGCGGTTTGGCCCACTTTCACTGTTGTCTCCACTTGTGTGCTCACACCAACACTGATTTCTTCTTTATGCTCTGACCTCAGGTGCTGGCCTGGTTTGAGGAAGGTGAAGAGACCGTCACCGCCTTCGTGGAACCCTTCGTCATCCTTCTTATCCTTATCGCTAACGCCATTGTTGGAGTATGGCAGGTCAGTGACGAGGCCCGGCACATGGGCAATAAGATGATGACAGAAAGTACACTGGCTCCAGTTACTGCTGTGCCTTATACCCAGGATCAGTTGCTCAACTGGACTAGTTGCTCTCAAGTTAATGTTACAACATAGAGTAAATATTTTGTAAACAACATAAGTAGACTCTAATTTTAATTTTAGAAGATAGATATGATGTAACCAGCAGACAGGTGTTAGATGATTCACTTTATGCAAGTCATGCTCTTCGAATCAAATAGCAGAATTTAATTTGGTTACCTTTTTTGAGAAAATGACACCCATCCAAATATTTTCTCTGGGCCCAGTTGTTATTTATAACATATTTTACATAGATCCGGGCACCACTGTCCACAAAATAACTGGTATGTTTGGGGGAAAAAAATACCTAATATTTATCGTAACTTAAGATCATACATATTACGTACTCATTCGTCATCAGGATGTTGTATATCAATGTTTTGACTCAAATCCTGCTAGAGGACGTTCAAGGGTAAAAATGTGTTTTTTTTATAATTGTATACAAATGTATACTTCTTTATCAAGCTGAACCCCCTGTTTTGTTGTGACTTTTAAATGACTGTTTATTCTGTCTGTGTGTGTCCCAGGAGCGTAACGCTGAAGACGCCATCGATGCTCTCAAGGAGTACGAGCCTGAGATGGGCAAGGTTTACCGTGCTGACAGAAAGAGTGTGCAGCCGATCAAGGCCAGACAAATTGTCCCTGGTGACATCGTTGAAGTCTGTGGTAAGAAATGCCAAGATTTATCATTTTTAAAAGTACAACCTGATCTGTAAATGAACAGATCTGTGGTAAAATCCCTGTTGTGTCCAATAGTCTTCACCATTTAATTTCAATGAGACAGTTAAAGACACCACTCAGCTTCAGGGTGTTGCTTACATTTCTGTTAAGGGAAAGGAAGACGGACACAAATATTCAGGATATATGTGACTGATAGCAAAGCTGCGTGTCTTTTTAAGGAAATATGAGTAGCACTGCTGTTAAAACATGCTGACTGAAGGAAATCCTGAGTATAAATACCCCCACTAGCACCTGCCACACCTCTTCTCCCCTAGCTGCCATTGCACACTTCTGTTCATTTGTCAGTGTACACCTGTTAAACCCCCCCCCCCTCCTCCTCTCCAACATGTGTGGGTTATTCTCAATGGGCCTTTCAGTGAGTTTAGTTTAAATCTCATTATAAAATGTCATGAATTAAGCACAAAAAAGTTACTTAATTTAAAGAAACTTCAATTCTAATTTTAAATATGTGTGTCATTCGAAGGTTATGGAGGTGCAAGTGAAAATATACATATTCACTAGAGTTGCAATCATTTGATGTTAAATGTAAAAAATGATTTTATGAATCATTTATTTCAATACGTTTTACTGACGATTTCTCTGTTATTCCCAACAGTTGGTGACAAAGTCCCCGCTGACATCAGGCTTGTTTCCATCAAGTCCACCTGCCTGCGTGTTGACCAGTCCATCCTCACTGGTAAGCTTTCAAGAAACCTTAAATATGTGTTTTTTCTGTCCAAACTCTTTTGTCAGTTTTGATTAAATGTTGTGTTTTCCCCTCTCAGGTGAGTCCGTCAGTGTGATCAAGCACACTGAGGCTGTTCCCGACATGAGGGCCGTCAACCAGGACAAGAAGAACATGCTTTTCTCTGTAAGTGATTTACCAACATCCATGTATTATGTGTTTCAGTGTTTAGCCTTTATCCTTACCTATACCTGTACCTCTCTCCTCTGTAGGGCACTAACATCGCTTCTGGCAAGGCCATCGGTATTGCTGTCGCCACCGGAGTCTCCACTGAGATCGGTAAGATCCGTGACCAGATGGCTGCCACTGAGCAGGAGAAGACTCCCCTGCAGGCCAAGCTGGACGAGTTCGGCGAGCAGCTGTCCAAGGTCATCTCCCTGATCTGCGTTGCTGTATGGGCTATCAACATCGGCCACTTCAACGACCCCGTCCACGGTGGCTCATGGATCCGTGGAGCTGTCTACTACTTCAAGATCGCTGTGGCTCTGGCCGTGGCTGCCATCCCTGAGGGTAAGGGGAGCATGCCAATAACAGCAGAAAGTGACAGACAGACAGTAGTGTAAAGTAGATTTACTCAAGTACTATACTTAGGATCAATTTTGAGGTACTTGTACTTTACTTCAGTATTTCATTTTTGTTCTACCCTATTAGAATTCAGAGGTAAATAATGTACTTTAAGCTCCACTACATCACCACTTATGACTTTAGTAACATTCATTGTAAGCTACATTACAATATACACAGTTATTCAAACTAGCTGTAACTTTACCAGCTTTGATGACACTTTTAGGTTATTATCAAAAACATATACAATATATTATTCTGAAATGGGCCAATCTGCATAATGACTACTTTTGGTACTTGAAGTATATTTTACTTTTTCTACTTTTACTTGAGCAACATTTTAATTTCAGGACTTTTACTTGTAACAGAGTATTCCTACACTCTGGTACTTCTACTTTTACTCAAGCACAAGATCTGAGTACCTTCCCCACCTCTGCAGACAGAGTGTTTGTGTTCCTCCACTGATTCACATTTCCCCTGATGTGTCTCTCAGGTCTGCCCGCTGTCATCACCACCTGCCTGGCTCTCGGTACCCGCCGTATGGCCAAGAAGAACGCCATCGTCAGAAGCCTGCCCTCTGTGGAGACTCTTGGCTGCACCTCCGTCATCTGCTCAGACAAAACCGGCACCCTCACCACCAACCAGATGTGTGTGACCAAGGTGGGTGACACACTGTTCACACTCAGAAAGGTGATTTTGTTGGTGACAGTTTGGCCTACAATTAAGATTGTGTCCTCCGCCCACAGATGTTCATCATCAAGAACGCTGATGGCAACCATGTTGAACTTGATGCTTTCGATATCTCTGGCTCCAAGTACACCCCCGAGGGCGAGGTGTAAGTTGTTTTTCCTTGTTCAAACCCAGTATCAGGCACACATAAAAGTGCACTTGAGCCGCCTCTCACTTATTTCTAATTGTTTCTCTTTTGTTCAGTTCCCAGGGTGGTGCAAAGACCAACTGCAGCACACACGACGGCCTTGTTGAGATCGCAACCATCTGCGCCCTGTGCAACGACTCCACTCTGGACTACAACGAGGTAAAGTCATAAGGTCATGCAGGGTGCTTAAGATAAGATAAGACCTTTATGGATCCCCGCAGGGAAATTAAGGCTCACCCAAGGGAATACACACAAGGATAATAATTATTTTTAAAAATAAGGAAAATGTCAGAAATCCTGTGACTTTCCACAGATAATTAATCTGCATCCCCCCTTTATTTCTCCAGACCAAGAAGATCTATGAGAAGGTTGGTGAGGCTACTGAGACCGCCCTGTCCTGCCTGGTGGAGAAGATGAACGTCTTCAACAGCAACGTGAAGAACCTGTCCAAAATTGAGAGAGCCACCGCCTGTTGCTCAGTAAGTTTCCTCGCTCCATTTGCTACATGTTGTTGAACATTCACATTTATGAGCAGTAGCTGGATGTGACAAGGTTGATCCAACCATCGCAAATCTATTACTTTGTACCAATCAGCCTTTCTAATAAAAAAACTTTTATCCAACAGGTTGTCAAGCAGCTCATGAGGAAGGACGTCACTCTTGAGTTCTCCCGTGACAGGAAGTCCATGTCCGTGTACTGCACTCCCACTAAGGGTGATGGTGGAGCCAAGATGTTCGTGAAGGCAAGTTGCTCGTCTCTTTCACAGCCTTTGATCACACAGCTGCACTTTGGTGGTGAAGCATTCAAGTCAACATGAGATAATCGTGCTGTTTTCTACCACAGGGCGCCCCAGAAGGTGTGATTGAAAGGTGCGCATACGTGCGTGTTGGAGCTACCCGCGTGCCCCTGACCGCCGCCATCAAGGACAAGATGCTGAGTGTGATCAAGGAGTGGGGAACCGGGCGTGACACCCTGCGTTGCCTGGCCCTCGCCACCCGTGACTCCCCCCTGAAGATGGACGAGATGAACCTTGAGGACGCCACCAAGTTCGCCGATTACGAGGTGAGAGCCCAACGCCTCCATAACGAGATGTGTGGATGTAACCTTGACTACATGTGAACACTTTGACTGAACTCACGCTTTTCTCCTCAGGTTGATCTGACCTTTGTTGGTGTTGTGGGTATGCTGGATCCCCCCCGTAAGGAGGTCTGCGGCTCCATCGAGCTCTGCAGAGCTGCTGGAATCCGTGTCATTATGATCACTGGTTAGTATTATGGGCTGGAAGGATTATCAATTCAGAAATGTGCCGTCATTTTAGATTAGACTAGATTTGATAGATCTTCGTTGTCATTGCACAGAGAACAAGTGCTAATATAACGAAATGCACTTAGCATCTAACCAGATGCCATAAAACAAGTTGAGTTCAGTTTATTTTGTAACATAAGTGTATACATGGAAGATATAAACCAACTTAAGTATTGACAGTACATTCAAACTAAAACTAAGATATAAATAACCAATGAAAAATAGTGTTAGTAAACTTGAACTAACTTAAAACATGATATACATATTATGTAGGAAAAGAGAAGGACCACAACAATGATATTGTGTGCTACAAAAACAAGGCAAAAATAAATACAAATTCATTTCAATTTAAATATGTCACTAGAATTGAAAATAGGAGACAGCATGAATTTTGGTTAAACATACTAGACATTCCAGTAGATGGTGCCATTGCAACACACTTTTACAACTATGTATTTTCTATGTAAATGCAGCTACATACTATTGAGATATAGCCGACTATATAAAATATTATCACTAATTATATAAAAACAACTAAATTCAAGCACATTATAACCTTGTGTTCTCTTGTAGAACAATGATTAATGAATTATATATTTTATATAAGATTTTTTTTGCCATTTTTGAGTAAGGAAAATGTATAATCTAAATTAAACCAAAGTGTAAAGTTTAATATAAAGTTGTTATTGTGGGTTTTGAATTTGATCAAAAATACACTGTAACCCTAATCCTAGAAACATTAATTTCACTTCACTAAACCTCTCCTCCTCCATATTCCAGGTGACAACAAGGGAACCGCCATCGCTATCTGCCGTCGTATTGGCATCTTCAGCGAGGATGAGGATGTTGAAGGAAAGGCCTACACCGGACGTGAGTTTGACGATCTGCCCCTGGAGCAACAGACCATGGCCGTGAAGAGAGCTTCCTGCTTCGCCCGTGTGGAGCCATCCCACAAGTCCAAGATTGTTGAGTTCCTTCAAGGATTCGATGATATTACTGCCATGGTAAGAGCACAGTGTGTTGGTGGCTTTGCGTCAGGTTATTTGTCCGTACATGTGTTTTGTTTGAGAGTAGTTGAACTCATGCGTCCTTTCCTCCCTCCATAGACCGGTGATGGTGTGAATGATGCCCCTGCCCTGAAGAAGGCCGAGATCGGCATCGCCATGGGCTCTGGCACTGCCGTTGCCAAGTCTGCCTCTGAGATGGTCCTGGCTGACGATAACTTCTCTTCCATTGTGGCTGCTGTTGAGGAAGGCAGAGCCATCTACAACAACATGAAGCAGTTCATCCGCTACCTCATCTCTTCCAACGTTGGTGAGGTCGTCTGGTGAGTGGCTGAAGCTCTGATTCACACACTTCAGCCTTCTCTCTCTGTCTCCATTTGTCTGATTATTATCCTTTTCTTCATTCAGTATCTTCCTGACCGCCGCCCTGGGTCTGCCCGAGGCTCTTATCCCCGTCCAGCTTCTGTGGGTCAACCTGGTCACTGACGGTCTGCCCGCCACCGCCCTGGGCTTCAACCCCCCAGATCTTGACATCATGGGCAGGCCCCCACGTTCCGCCAAGGAGCCCCTGATCTCCGGATGGTTGTTCTTCAGATATATGGTTATTGGTGGTAAGTAGGACTTTGGACGCCATGTTTGTACTCGGTTTGAAAAAACCCCGCCTACACTGACTCCGTCATGTCTCCCTCACAGGATACGTCGGAATGGCAACTGTTGGAGGTGCTGCCTACTGGTTCATCTATGACCCAGAGGGACCCGGTGTCTCCTACTACCAGCTGGTAATTTACCATTCTTTAATTATTTTAAAACATATTTCTTATTTAATCAACCTACATAACGAGCATACAACTTGAAAAAAACACACATATACAATTTCAATATACAATTTAACTTCTAATATTTTCATCTCATCATTTTTATAAAATATGTCTTGATTGTCGTCATAAACAGCTTTGATAATACAATAAAAAAATTAAGTAAAAAAGGAGAAAAGGATGACTCGACATTTGGCAAGGCTTGTAATAATGGTGGTGTATATTTTAAAACACTAAAAGGACGTTTTCTTTAACCCTGTCTCTCCATTACGTTAACCTATGGGTCAGACTTATCCTTCTTGGCTTTTAAAAGCATAATATTCACTATGGAAATTAACTTTCTCTTCATCAAATCATTTAGAAGTAATCCAGTATGAAAAGGGCTGTATCTTAAGAAGAAGTTATCTTTCAAACACACTTACAAGCAGTCACTAAATAACCCCCCTCTCCTCTGTACAGTCCCACTTCATGCAGTGCTGCCCTGAGAACGAGGACTTCAACGGAGTCGAGTGCTCGATCTTTGAGCATTGCGCTCCCATGACCATGGCCCTGTCTGTGCTGGTCACCATTGAGATGTCCAACGCTCTCAACAGGTAATGTTGAGTCACAAGAGATGATGACTCGTGTGGTTTTTCTCCAGGTAAACACAGACATTTATTAACTTTTTCTTTGTTCTTTTTTCAAGCTTGTCTGAGAACCAGTCTCTGCTGCGCATGCCCCCATGGGTTAACATCTGGCTGCTGATGGCCATGGCCCTCTCCATGTCCCTTCACTTCGTGATCATCTATGTTGACCCCATGCCCGTAAGTCAGCCGTCTTATATTGAAACATCGCCCTCTGTGACGTGTGCCTTTTGTCGTAGTTGCTCTCCGCTGTCGTCTCCCATCAGTTCTGACTCCTCCCCACTCCTTTTCCCCCCAGATGGTCTTCCATCTGACCCATCTGAACGTCGACCAGTGGTTGGTGGTCCTGAAGCTTTCCTTCCCCGTCATCCTTATTGATGAGGTGCTGAAGTTCGTGGCCCGCAACTACATTGATTGTAAGTAGTCTCTTTTTTTCTCACTCTAACATATTTTAACTTATACCTAAAATAACAGTTCTGTTTTATTTTAAAAAAAAACATAATTTTAATATATTAATACTATCATCTTTTTTAATTTATTTTCATTAATATTTTAACTTAATTCTTCTTCATCCCATACTATCCTCTCTTTTATCACTTCATCATGTTTGATAATGTCTGTTTTCATCTGCCTAATTCCACCCTTCCCTCATCATTAACTCAGACTCACCCGCCCCCCGCGTGTAACTACATCAAGGTATTCCACAACTCAAGTAATCTGTAGTTTGTGTGCATGTTGGTGTGTCGTCTGTTTTGTCCCGTATGTTATTATGCCATCCGTCCTTAGCAGTGTCTACTTTATATATTATCACACTCCTGTTGATGGGGTTCTCTGGCTTCTCCCTTCTACTAAATGCATTCAACATCTGTCCCAAATTGACAAGGTGACATAATGACTAATGAATGTGGAGATCCTCAGAAGTCGTTCATCACCTCTGAGTTGCTGTTGTCTGTTGGTCGTTTCTGTCTGTAGGCAGGAATGTGACCAATGCCTGTTTTGGTACCACTTTTGTAAAAACGCTTGATATTGTTGGTGTCCCATAAAAAGCATAGCATATATAAACATAGAATAAATCATTTAGGATGCATCTACTTTGTTGTATTCATCAATAAGGGCTGGATAATAACCAGATAATGCATGACAGCAATTACATTAATAAACACTGTTTTATTATGCTTAAATTGCAATGCACCTAACCTAATTATAAAAATACTTTAAAATGGGATTACCATGCTGTTTGTGCAAAATCACTACTCCAGTTTAGTTTGCTGCTTTCATTAGATTTGTATCTGAGTGAGACGTTGTACGGGTTATTTTATAGGTAGCATCATGTTTTCTTAGTGATGTCTTGTTTGTCTGCAAATATAGCTTGTTTTATTTGATTTGTCAAAAGTGTCCTTGTCAGTATCGATTGTCAACCAAATCATGTTTCCCATAATCATGTCCTTCTCTAAAATATCCTATTTCTCTTCAACAGGTACAGAAAATAAAAAATAGAGATGTAGAAGAAGAGGATCTTTAGGGTTGGAGAGAAAGAATTGGAGAGGAAAAGAGGAAGATCAAAACCAAAGAGGGCCAACCAATAGAAGAGAGGAGAAAACACAGGACAACTTGTGAAAGAAAACAACAAAACTTGTCAAGAAAATCTACATAAACATAGCCTCTATATAAGCAAGAAGATTTGATTAAAATGGCGGGAACTGTCCCTGTCGATAAAGTATTCAAATATTTAAGATTTTATTCTCAGAAATTAAAGTATGTATTAAAAGTGATTTTTTTGTTAAACTTGGATATTCTCAGCTGTTGTGTTTTTGTGTCCTCTGTCCATTTTCATATGATTGACTTTCCAGCTCATTACTTTTATTCTAGTCTTTGTTGCTCGTGTCTCGTGCAGCCTCCCTTCTCTGGCTGGGCTTTGTACAGTGTGGTGTAGGGTTGCAAAAGGACTTCATATGGGCAGAAAAAGCACATGCCTCCAGCTGCAAGTGCTCTCTACGGGCTCTATGCAAACAGACTGTTGGAGGTGTCATGTCATAAAATGGGCATGTCCACTCAGTCACAACACTTTTGGTCTTATATATTGTTTACGTGATAAGCTGCAATAAAGTGATGATTAAAAACTCACGTCCTTGTATCACGGAGCGCATTTTTATTTATTCTTTAAACATACTTTTGAATGGTTTTCCTCTTAATCTAAACACTAGCAATTAACACCTGAGCTGAAACTTATTTATTTTTACTCTGCTGGTTTGGTTTTGAGCTCCTGTCAAATTTTCTGACAGTATTTCTGTCTTCCCTGAATCAGTACGTCATTCTTTGGTTTATAAGGCGGCATTAGTTTGGTATAAAACCCAACATCCTTTAGATGAGGGTCCTAAATGGTATATTGACGTCCTTCATCTTCTTGTCATAATCTTCGGCAAACATCTTTGATTGCTCGGGTGTGAAATGGTTTCTCCAATCCCCCACTTGACCTGAAAACGCAGAAGAGAAAACAAAAGTGTTAGATATGAAGATCAATATTCAGTTTGTGGAAATAAGCAATAATCTATGGTACAAGTTCTTAAATGATTCCCCCAAATGGCGTTTATTGTTGAACAGAAGTGCTGCAACTTTCCTTATCGACTATGTTAATTGATGTTTAGTGTAACAAATATTAGAAAACAGAGGAAATGTCCCACACTAACAATCCCCAAAGACAAAACTTTAAAAATTACTATAATACAAGAAAAAATAATAACTAAAATACTCTCATTTTAATATCCAGTCTAAAGATAATAAATCCAGCTTTGTTCACCAGTGGTCATTGTTTATTAAATTAAAAAGCGAATAATGCTCTAGGGGGTGCTGCTGTGTTGTACACAGTTAAGGAAAGTACAGGGAGAACAGAATATTACACAACATATTAAAAGGGTAGTGTTTTCTTTTTAAATAATATTGGCAGCTTAAACAATTTTATTATTATAAGATATTCGTGGTATTTTGTCAGCCCTTCTCGCTGTGTGTTAACAGACGTGAGAAGAGGTGTAAATGATATATTATTCCCTCAATGCAGATCACTCTTTCACTTTTGAAACCTGGGGCTTCAAAGGTGTTACATGTTCAGACTTGCTCATACCTTTATTATTATTATTATTATTATTATGACCAATATATGGTTTTGGATTGACTGAGGCACCTTTTCTCATGAAGGGGGAGACGGAGTTATCAAAAACATGCGTTGGGATGCAGGAGTAGTTGGCCATGGGGTTCTCCTTCATTATCTCAAAAGAAGTGAGCTCCACAATCCGGCTGATGACCTCATCCGAGAGCGACAGGTCCAGGTACTTCATGATGTGCTCCACCTCGCGCCGAGGATTCTGGGAGAACAAACGTGATGGTAAGAGTTTGTACATCATGCTTTGTATTACAGAGTCCATTGGGTTCTCTGTACCTCTTTCATGTCCTCATAGAAGAGGTACAGGATGTTCCTCTTCTCTCTCTCCTTCCAGTAACCTTTCACATGGTCGTACCACGAGCCCCACGCCACTGCAGAGACAAAATGCATCAATCATTGTTCATGGTAACAGGCCAGTAAAAGTTAAGTTGTTTTTTTATGTACTTATTTGCATATCTATCATAAGTCATTGACTTTTGGGTTGCCAGGTTGTTCTATTAAATGCGGCGAAGCCTGCGAACTAGTTCAGGCAGTCAACTCGAGCACTTATGCTGCATTCATACATAACGCCCCTTGCCACTCTACAACCAACCAAACAGAGTTCTCCTAATACGCCGCTCTATTTAACCTCCCAGATCTCTCTCTATGCATTGCTTGCTGCTGCTTTGCTGCAGTTACTCTATGTCGCTGCTGCTTGCCTGCCCCACCACCACCCCAGCTTCCACCTGTAGGCTCTGGGGGTTAGTTATTTAATCATCACTCATCGTGCTATGTATATCTGTAGAGTGATGAGACCCGAGCCTAGACGCCAAACTCAACTATATGCTGCTTCTAATAAACATGTTAAAGAAACATGTGAGTTGTCTGAATGAAATAATGGTTAGGGTTAGCTAAGATCACACATAGAAATCACATGATCCGTCCCCCTGCGCTCCAGCAGTAACAAACAAGCAGCTCTGCAGTCAACATGCTTCCTGAAGATGGAAATATGAAGCAGGCTGACACTCCGTGGCAACCTGACAGAAGACAGCAGAGGAATTTACTCCGGCTGTCTGCCACGTCTCAGCAGCTTTTATGGGTGGTTCAACAATTGAGCCGCTCCATAGTACAAACAGATCACTACAGCAGCCTCAATTCAGAGAGCAGTCACTAACCCCCCCCCCTCATCTGCATCTCTGCTGCAGAAATACTTTTTCGATTCAGGACTGAGAGAGAGTTTGTAGAACTAAAGCCAGGAAGTATTCAAGCCATGTGTCCTCAAGTTGGATTAAAATGCTTCTATCCAATGGGCGGTTCTATACCAATGTGATTGGGGGCGCCGTGCTGGGGCCAGTTATTGAATGAGAATGGCACATTTAATGCTGGACCAAGGAGACGAAGACAGATTTAAACTTTTTTTGTTTGGTATATAGCGCAGAAAAAAACATAAAATACCATCATTGGTTTTTATTTTATAAACAGATTTTGTGTCAATGACTTTGTTACATTTGTTTCTTAGTTACTATACTTTATCATTAGCCTAAATGCAGTTTGGGGTAAATAAATACATTATTCATGTAGACAAACGTTGTTGTTTTGTAATTTCTTAATATTTGTGGGTATTTTTTTTAGTAACATAATATTTTTTCACTAACTTAGTTTCAATATATTAAACTACATTACTGAAAAAAGGTCCTGTTATCTTAGGCTCAGGTTACAGCACAGTACTGCAGAGGCTGCTATTTTTATGTTTGCTCTCTTCCTATTACTGTCCTAGTATTAACATTTCAATTCCTGGATATGCTTATTTCTAAATTCATATGACAGAATAAAAGAACCAGGGTGAGACCGAAAGTCCTTCAAGCACTCAAAGCTCTGCCTCTTCTTAGAAGCTACTACTGGCCAGCACAACTTTGAATATTGGTCTCATGGATTAGGCTTGATATGGAAACAAAATGGGTACTAATAGAATAAATTAGTTCTGTAACCAATACCATAGTTACGGATGAGGAGTGGGATAGTTCCTGGGTGACT
Source organism: Notothenia coriiceps (assembly GCF_000735185.1). Classification (NCBI taxonomy): domain Eukaryota; kingdom Metazoa; phylum Chordata; class Actinopteri; order Perciformes; family Nototheniidae; genus Notothenia; species Notothenia coriiceps. Next base: position 1,086 of record NW_011343064.1, on the reverse strand, counting down.
TGGCATAAATAGTCAAAATTGGAGGGAATTTGCGTGGATGTTGAGAATGAGATACTTCAAAACTCCCTTTGTAATATATAAATATGACAAGTCTAGCCCACTCTTTTGGAGAGGATGTGGATTAATCAGAGACTTCTCAAACATATTTTGGGATCGCCCTAAACTACAACTATTTTGGAATAGGGTAATGAGGGAAATTGAAGAGCTCTTGGAGTTAAACGTATTATGAACCACAAAAGGTTGATTTTTGGGAATGTACCTTTAGGGGGACTGGGAAAAGACACAATGTATATGCTCAGAGTGCTGGTATTAATATCCCATAAAATGATAACTAAAAATTCTCTTAAACCTCAACCCCCTAACCTTGGACCAATGGACACAAAAAAGGTTTCTCAATACTCTAATTTCCTCTCCTCGACTCCTATCCTCGAGACTTAGTGCCGCCCACAGGAGATGCGAACGGAGGACTGAGGAGGGGAACCACAGAGGAGAGAGGAGGGGAACCACAGAGGAGAGAGGAGGGGAAGCAGCAGGCGGTTAGAGAAATGAGAAATCCTCTCCTCTGAGCGGTCATTTTAAAGAGACGTCCATTAATGATGACAGGAGGCACAGCAGCCCTCTGTCTGATGGACAGATGTGTTCATGATGACTTATATATTTACTTTGATTCATTGACAGTGCGATTATAATGAGACAATAACAGGCTACAGATGCGGACATATACACACACATATTTATATAAATATATACAATTTCAGAATCAAACAAGTATGAGAGCACGGACCTCACAGCTGTTCTCACTGTAAACATTGCGTCGCGATGAAAGCAGTTTCTAAAATAATATCCAGGGGATGCATGCAGAGCTGTCATTGGCTGAGATAAGTCTGGCCGTGCGTCATGCCTCCACCGTTCCCGGAAATGCATCCGCGGAGGAGCCGTGGAGGCCCCATCAGTGTCTCCTCGGTTAGAGCTCCTCCAGAGAGCCTCCTCGATGCTCGGTCCTCGATGTGCATTTAGAGAAATGAGATGTCCTTCAACATGGCGCGCTGAAATCCATTTCCGGGTCACAACTGGAGGACCGAGGTG
>NW_011343063.1:5397-10564 GCF_000735185.1 Notothenia coriiceps | reverse complement strand
GTCAGAGAGTAGAGTAGTTGTCGATTCTTGTTCTGTTTCTGTGACTATCTGCCTCACCCTCTCAGACTTTCAGTTGCGCGCTACTAAAGAGACGTGTTACCATGGAAACCAAACAATGGTGTAGCTGTATTAAAGTCTGAGTGGAAACAGTCCTGACTAAATCTGATTTTGTCAGAAATCGGGAGAAATGCGGGAGAAATATGACCCGGGAGGAAACCGGGAGAGGGCAATGAAATCGGGAGTCTCCCGCGAAAATCAGGAGGGTTGACCAGCACCTCTTTTCACCCTCTGTCTGAAACCAAAGCCCAGTCTGCTCTGATTGGTTAGCTGGCCAGCTCTGTTGTGATTGGTCAGTCGCTTAGAGATGTCACGCCTCTTAGTCAATCATGTATAATGTGTTGGCAAGCTTACCAATAAAATGTCACAATGTTACGGAAGTAAATGAAGGAGTCTGATGAAGGCGTTTTAGGCAGGCGTTTTTATATCTACACAAAGAAAATCAACATTTGAGCTTGACAGTATATTCTTCAAACTGTAAACATTTTGACTGAACATTCTCAACTCAAGATCCACAGATTTTTTAGGGACTCATGGCTGAGGGAGTATCTGGACCAATATGGAGCGTGCAGCTTCTCTGCTGGGGGATTTTGAGAGGAGACAGGAGGATTACGGTTCCCTGTCCGCAGCTCTCCTATCTGACCCTGTCAATATGGCATCTCCTGTGTAATGTATTGTGTGTGTAATGTCCTGTGTATGTCACAATCAGCTGTCTTAGGAAGTCATCCTTGCATCCCCCCCCCTCGTTATGTTTTGTTTAGTTGTTACGTGTTTTGTTGTTTTTTCTGTTATCTGGAGCAATGTCTGTTTATTTTATAATAATGTTTTAATGGACCTTAGGTATACATTGAAAAGTGATCTGAATGAAAGTGAAAAGGCTGCCTTTTACAGCAGTTAAGAGTCATTGGGGATCAGCGGTCAATACCAACACTGGAGTTGTCTTGGTAAATATGTCTGTGTGACTGTAAAGAGCTATTAAAGAAGTAAACCGTATCAGATGCAGATGTGGGTTTGATGTTAGAAACCATCATCTTCTGCTGTAACCCAGCGGCAGGTACACACACTATTCATACACACATAAGCCTTCTTTTCATATTCTCTTGTGTATCCCATGGAAAATAAATGATGGCTTCAATCATACACGGGAGAAAGAAAGACAGAGATGGTGAGGGGAGTCCAGAGAGGGAGGAAAGAGATGGAGAAGGAAGGGATGAGAGAGACAAAGAGCATAAAAGATTAAAGCGAAAATAAGACAGAGGGCTCTGGAGAGGAGAGGGGAACGAGGCACATTCACAAACACTCTGAGATCTGCAGAGATGAGAAGACTGTAAACATCAGAAAGACAGATGGCTTCTTAAAGAAAAAAGTTTTGGAGAGGGACCAGCAGGCTAGCAAGTGCATATGTTGCTTGGATCCTGCTTTATGAATTTTAATGTGTATTTGCTCATTAACAAAGTTACCATATGACTCACGGATTGAGCGGTTTCCTCCGGGCAGCAGAGGAGTGTTTGGGGTCAGGCAGGCAATGAGGAGGGCTCTGATTGGATAAAGTAAAGATGCAATATGTGTTTGTGAAATTAGAAACAGTGTTTAATGGAGCTTTTTTCTTGGGGTATATCAGTGTTTTCACATCTCCAAACTGATGGGAACTTCAGTGTTACTGTCCGAATGATGACTCAGCGTGTATGCAGTTCATTTAAACCTGAATTAGGAAACACTGTTTTGTTTCTCACCTCCTTTGTTTTCCATTGTAGTCTTTGTTGATCGATACTGTGTCTTCAGAGATCAGCTCTGACATTTTTCCATCCCAGTATGGCTCATAGCAATGACAAGTTTCACGTTTCAAATTGTCAACAGTAATGGGTTTTTCTCCAAAGGAGGGACTATTTCCTCAGTAGAAATAACTCCACTAAAGGGCAAGGACATGTTTCTGGAAAAACGTTTTGCTTTCAAATGTTTTGATGCCATTTTCAATCGTGTGAGAACCACAAATGAAAATCCATTCAACCTTGTTGTGCTCATTATGTTTGTTCATATCTAAAAACCTGGTTAAATCAATAGGAACATATATGCTTACCTACTGTAGATACCAGTGTTGCCAAAATAAACCCATCTTTTTTCACAGGTGATAAAGGTTCCTTGACATGGCCATTTCTACTGATCATAATTCCATTGTTGAGGTCTACTAATATAGATTTATATTGTGCAATGTTCCAAACTCACATTGGTTTCTCATACAGCATTTCCGTATAGTGTGTGTATTCACTCTCTGTCCTACACGGCTTGTTGGAGCTCCTGCCCCCCCTCCCTGTGAGCCCAGTGTGCTCTGATTGGTCGGGACGTTGCGAGGCTCGCTGATCAGTGAGCTGGCTTACTGTTGTGGTTTCCGGGTCGGCGATACAGCGGGAACAAGCGAAGCTCATCCTGGGCACACACAAACACTCAGCCGAAGTAAAAACAATAAGTGTGCTTGATATTGAGTAAGAAAAAGGTTTATAAACGCTGTGAGAGAGGACCTGCGGAGAGCATTTCTCCGCCATCCCAACTCGTCTATCAACCAGGGAGCTCTATGAAAGTCAATGGGACTCCCTGTTAGTTGAACATATACGCTAAAGGTCCTGGTGTGTGAGGAGCTCCGCGGATTGGTCCATTTTGGCTCCCGGAAGAAACAAATGGAATAAGAGAAATCTCCAACGAGGCGTTCTGGGGCAGCATAGACAGGTCTTTTCTGTGTTAGAGTTTTACTCGCTACAGGTTGTACTTTGAGGGTTTGTGACTCTGCAGACCGTTTACATGCAGAAAAACCTTCATAACACACAAGGGGACGGGTAATAACCAGAAAAGCATGACATGGGACCTTTAATATCTCAGGAGGAAGAGCAGGTTGGACGGTATTTGCCTCAAAATTCTGTGAAAATCTCCAAAACTAAAGGATTCGAACCTCAAAACCTTTCATTGTTATTCATAGATGTTTACATTTAATGTATTTCTACACTGAGATTTGACTGAGCCCTTTATGTTACTATATCAAAGATTATGTGAAAGTCAAGATAATATACATGATGATTATATAAGCTTATTTCTCGTCTACCAAAAAATGTGAGGTTTCTTTGGACAAAATATTTTTGTCAAATGACTGTAATTTATTACAAAATACAGAAGGTAGAGGACACCACGAGCAGTTTGAAAACATCACAACAATGATGACGTTGAGCCAGAAATGCTGCTGAAACACTCGCAAATGAGTACTTTAAAAGAATGAATGTTCCTACATTCCTAATAATAACTACAATTACAAATCAAGCTCACACACACATCATATCGTGCACGAATGTGTCAAGGGCTCGTTCAGCCAGTGTTACTGTGAGAAGGACTTGTTGACCTTCAGTCCATTCATACAGGATGTGAATCAGCTGTGTGTAATAACGCTTGGTGGAGCTTTATACAGTGCTTATCCTGCTCTTAATAATGTTTGGTACGGTTTGAATCCTGCTTAATGAAGCCTGGAAGAGTGGAAGTAATCACGTCATTGTATAGCTTGCAGGTTCACACATTCTCTGTGTTAATCACTGCAGATGGGTTCATTACCTGAGCTAACGAGCCAAAACTCCTTAATATGTGGTGAGAGTTATTTATTAAGCGCAGCTGATTGTGTGTGTGTGTGTGTGTATATGTGTGTGTGTGTTTTTGTCTCCACAGGTTCATTCTGGTGTTTGGGTGTCTGGTTCTCTCTGTGTTTTCAACCATCCCTGCTCACCAGGAATTCTCTGCTCACTGCCTGCTCATCCTGGTAGGACGTACTCACACACAATCACAAACAAATTCATTATTTTTAATGTGTGGAGCTCAGTAATGAGTCTGCATAAGAGATGCTCATTTGGCATTTTCAGCACTATAGTCATATGTAATGATCAGCAAAAGCAGGTGCGAAAACCGAAACTTGGAGTAAGTAAACTTGAAGTAGGGAAGGAACAGACATCTACTGTACACACACATTATATAAGTAGAAGCGCCGTTCACGATAGTTTACAGAAGTTGCGTAAAGTTTCTTCTCCTCCAGTCTTACGTAGCCTTGCAGACAGTTTTCACTTCTCCAGGTTATAAAATATCCATCTCTGAAATTCTAGTTCCACCCCAATAAAACGGAGGAAATTATTCCATCTATGGTGGTCAAAGCAAAATCAAATTGTATTTTAAAAATTCAACATCTCGTTCAAAAGACAGTCTTGAAGTTATTGGATAAGCCACAGGATTCAGATTCACTGTTTCTGAGTATGATGACTTCCCCTCCTGCTACTGGCTTCATGATTAACGGACAGACATGAGAGTGATTTCAACCTTTTCATGTGACTGTTTTATTGTGATTTATGTAGCTAGGTAGGCGCGGGTTAGCCTTTCTCACAGCAGACATCTTAAACTGTCATAGCAGGAAAAGCACAGGTGTGACTAATAACAGAAACGATGGCTCTGTTTCTCTGAAGTGTTGCAGTACGTCAAGCCAGTGAGCAGCATGCGTAACGGAAGGGCCTGGAACTGGCACACGCTAATGGAATAAAGACATTATTAATAATACAAATTAGTCCTGTGCTTTTCCTGCCAGGAAATGTGAATACGTTAAACAAAAAGACTATAAATGACTTTACAACACAGTCATAATTATAATCTGTTTTATTGCAGAACAGGTTTTCAGGAATTAGCTTTTATTATATTGTTGCATACAAAAAAGATACAATATGTGAAAAAGCAATAATATAGTTCATAATGAAGGTAAGTAAGTACTTTTTTTCACATTTACTACAAATTGACCTTTTCAGAATATAAATTGACACTAAACGTGTTTTCTGTTTCATTAGAAAAGCTAACGGTAACAAACTATAGAATCCTTGACCCCTTGATACGTCTGTCTTTTCCACTGGTTCTTTAAAGGTTTAAATATGTTTGTTTTCTGCTTGTGTGTGTCCTGCAGGAGTTTGTGATGATTGTAGTGTTTGGTCTGGAGTACATCATCAGGATATGGAGCGCCGGCTGCTGCTGCCGCTACCGAGGCTGGCAGGGACGCCTCCGCTTCGCCAGGAAACCCTTCTGTGTCATAGGTAGGTGTGTGTGTGTG
>NW_011343063.1:0-5331 GCF_000735185.1 Notothenia coriiceps | reverse complement strand
TTCTGTGTCATAGGTAGGTGTGTGTGTGTGTTTGTGTGTGTGTGTGTGTGTGTGTGTGTGTGTGTGTGTGTGTGTGATAGGCTAAGGGGCTGGAAATCTCTAAGCAGTTGACCAATCACAACAGAGATGGCCAACTAACCAATCAGAGCAGACTGGGCTCTGCTTTCAGACAGAGGGTGAAAAGTGAAGTGACTGTTATTTTGTATATATTGATTGTTGTGCTTTTATTTATGTCTTAATGTGTGCATATATAAATGTGTCTGTTGAGTGTGTGTGTATATAGGTATATACATATTTGTATATATATTTGTATATATATTTGTATTTTTTGTATTGTGGGAAACGGTATTTCGATCTCTCTGTCTGTACACACACTGGAAGATTGACAATAAAATTGACTTTGACTTTGAAGAGGTGCTGCAGCACAGGCAGTATGAGGAAATAAAGAGCTTTCTGAACCTAATACAAAATGAACCTGAAAGTTAGCGTGTTATGTCCTCTATAATAGATCATTATCTGGCACTGATGCTATTGTCCAAAACACATTATCGCTGTTCTTGAGTGATCCTCCTCGGTGTCCAGTAAATGTAACGAGTATGAAAAGAGAAAGAAAAAAAACATCCATTTGTAGTCCAGTGGCTCTCGCTCCTTCTAAAGTTGCTCCAGCAGGGAGGAGAAGAGCCTGCTGGGAAATAAAAGAGAATAAATGGTGCATTCAAGTGTCTTCGACAGAATGACAGAAGAAGACTGATAGAGACAGAGAAGGAAACAAACAAGCTTGTAGTGAATCAATAGTTGTTTTATAGGTGATTGATGGATGTAGAAAGTAGAAGAGTCAACCACAGTTCCTGCTACTAATATTGTTTACTCTGTGACCTTTATTTCGTCTTCTACACCTCAGACATCATCGTACTCATCGCCTCGGTTGCTGTGGTTTCGGCCGGTAGTCAGGGCAACATCGTTGCCACTTCTGCGCTGCGTAGCCTGCGTTTCCTGCAGATCCTGCGCATGGTGCGCATGGACCGGAGGGGGGGCACCTGGAAGCTGCTGGGGTCTGTAGTTTATGCACATAGTAAGGTAGGGTCATAACAACAGCTTCTTTTCCTCTGAACCTTTATTTTTATGGTTCAGTTATTATAAATCTGTTAATCAGGCCGTGGATTATTGCATCATTTCCCTTGTATTTTTTACTTGTTTTGTTAACCTAGAAGCATTTTTATTCTTTATTAATCTTGAGGTACATTACTACTCATGCTAATCATCCAGTGTTTTATACTGTTGCACACAGAGTTTTAGCAAGTATTATACAATTTAAAGGGGACCTATCATGCAAAATGCACTTTTTGATGTCTTTTATACATAAACATGTGTCCCCGGTGTGTCGGGGAACTCACGCAGCGTCAGAAAATAAAACCCTCTCTCTTTTCCCCTGTACCCAAATCTCTAAAAACGGGGCTACAACGGAGCTGATCCAGATTTGCGTCCGATATGACGTAATATCTGAGATGTGGACCCACGGCCCTATCAGAAACAATGCCAATGTGGCCCCACGGCCCAATCAGAAACGTTGCTATCAGAAATAATGCCCGACTGTTTTGGACGTAATATGGTCGGTGTTTACATTAGCATCGCTAACACTCAGAGCTAGCCTGTACTGGGGAGCATGTGTGTGAAGAAGCAGGAAATAAAAAGGAACTCACCTTGTGGTATAACCGGCAAGAGAGAAAGCCTTTGAGCTCCATACTGTTTCAGAAATACTCCTTGATAATCCATGATATGGCGTTTCATCACGGCAGTATTTAGTTTAGACAGTAGCTGCCGGGTCCCGCATGAGCTCAGCCCCATCCTTTTTTTATTTTGTATTAATGTTTTAATAGACATGTTTTTTATATATTCTTATATATCTGAGACCTATGCTATTGCCTAAAAATAGCATGATAGGTGACCTTTAACATGTAGTATCTATATATTGAAGCAATAACTGAGTGATATTTACAGACAGGTGTTTGCCAGGACTGTTTTAGACACCAAATGTAATTAATTAGGAGTAGGCTTGGTCACAATAAGTTAAAACTGTAAGTATAGGTTACAACATTTTAAACAACATTGATTGTTTAGAAATGTGCTGTTTCACCAGCAACCAGGAAACGGTCAGAACACAAAGAGGGAAAGAAAATGTAGAAATGATAACTGTGAGGTTTCATGATTTTGAACAGCAAACTTTGTTATAAACTCAATTTAAAAACAAACAAGTGAGGAACAGCAGATTATTTTCTTCCTGTTGCTATACAAAGTTAGTAGTTAAACTGCAAAAAATACACTCTTTTTTGTCAAAAGAGAGATAAAAACAAATTGCTTCCATACAAAGAAGAATGAAAAACGACATATTCAATTCGATTGAAATCAAGATTAAGAAAAGACTTCTCTTTCTAACTTAGCAAAGGGCTGTAAAATCCTTGAATAAATATAATGTTTTTCTGTGTCTAATAGGAGCTGGTGACTGCCTGGTACATTGGGTTCTTGGTGTTAATCTTCTCCTCGTTCTTGGTCTATCTGGTGGAGAAAGAATTCAACCAAGAGTTTGCCACGTACGCCGACGCTCTGTGGTGGGGAACGGTGAGCACACACACATTAATACACACATTCAATGGAGTGTCTTTATCTCCTCGTGCCTTTTAATTAAACAGCTGCTGAAATAAATGCTACTGGACTGGTGGTCACATCTCTGAAAGCTTATGATATTTTGTTATTTAATCTCAACAAAAATCGTAGTGGTACTTGCCCCCAGTGTAGAGGTACGCCTGGGCATACCAACAAAACATCTTAAAGGTAACTTTAAACAATAAATAACAAAACAAATACAAGTTTAGTTTTTCAAATATTTTAATATACATTTCGATTGAATTGCTTGATTTGTCAAAAGGAAAAGTAATCATACACATGGTGATACAATTTCATACATCTTACCAATCAAACACAGGGTAAATTCAACTTTAAATATAGCCTACTACAATGAGCTCTTATTATCAACTGTGCCTACTTTCATTGTGCTCATTGTGAACCACCGGCTCAACTTACCCCAAGGCCCATGGCTCACTTTACCCCATAGCCACCATTTTAGAAAGAATTGCCTAGCTTAAAAATTCAGTCATCTTTAGCTTAATGATTCACATGGTTTAATACGTTGCCAACACATCAACATATACAATATATGTTTTTAAACCTGGATACATTTTGTTTGACATGAAAGCCGATATAGCTGACATCTAGAAAATGTTTTTTTGTAAAAATGTTGACTTACCAGATCACAATAAGCATCTCTCTGTCACAGCCAAAGAGAAATGGGAGGAGCTTGCACCATTTCTGGTCACGTGATTACAACTATAAAGCGTTGCCTGGTTACAGAGGGTGGTTCAACTTACCCCCTTCTCCCCTACATGGCATGAATGTAGACCTTTATCCATTGTGTACGAGAATTGTAATCAATCTCTCCCTTTGGTTCCTTGCAAAAGAAAAATAAACAAAATTGAAACCTGACTGATTCATTTCTATTCACAGTTTCTGTTTGACCTTAATGAAACATGCATTGCAGAAACCACCAGGAACGGCTTGTTGTGTCGCACTCGGCTGGCCGTAATGCTCTATTTCCCGCTACATCTGAAACCCACTCAAACTTCATAAAACACACAAACAAGAAATGGCACAATCAATGAATTCAATTTTCTCCTGAATGACACTCAGACGCACAGTGTACCGACGTTCGGGGGTCCGGGACCACTGGGCAGTCTCCATGGAGATATGCACTTACCATCATTTTCTATAAACTGATTATATATATCCTTTTCTATAGTGCATCTTTTTTTATACACACAGTCTTTAATGCCACACAACATTCAACACGTTATATCACATTTGAATGAATATGCTTGTTTAGAAATGGGTTTTCATTCAATCCAGCACCAACAACAAGCTTGTTATCTGTTTTTAAATACTTTAATTCTATTGTGTAATGGTTAGCAAACCTTTTTGAATTAACACAAGGCTTTGTAAGATTACAGATGTCTTCTTTCATACATTTGCAATTTTTCCTTATTACCTCTAAAGTCAAGCATTTTCTACCATGAACGGCAGCAAAACACCAGCTTATGCTCTCAAAAATGTCCACGGAAAATCTAGGAAATAACACCTACTTTATCAATGCTTCTGTTTGCTCGTCATAAAGTAATGCAACACTGCAGTTGTAAGTGATGAAGCAGACTGATGATGATTCGTAAGTTCCAAAAATCACAATTTTATGCTTTTGTATAGTGAGTAATGAGTGAGCGAGCGTGGTCAGATTTCAGTCAAAGCCCTGATTACCTTTTCTGCTGACCTCTGACCCTTCAGATCACCCTGACAACCATCGGCTACGGTGACAAGACCCCGCGGACGTGGACGGGACGGTTGTTATCCGCCGGGTTTGCTCTGCTGGGGATTTCCTTCTTCGCTCTGCCAGCTGTGAGTCAAACACTACAGTACACACATTACTAAGCCGTGACTGAAGACATTTACTCTAATTCCACATCCCACAGAAAGTGCGTCAGCCGTTTAATCAAATGTTGTCGTGGCCAAACGGTGATACCATCACATCCATGTTAGTTATGTGAAGCCTTGGGCTAAAAGTAGTTTTCAAATTGACTTACATAGGGAAAGACACATCTGTAAATCAGCGTATTTCTATTAGGTAAATCCACTTTCCAATTACAGAGGCATCACACTACTCAGCCTCCCCGGGAAAGTTTACTCTAAGGTACTCGAAAGGAGGGTCAGGCCGATTGTCGAACCTCAGATTGAGGAGGAACAATGCGGATTCCGTCCTGGTCGTGGAACAACGGATCAGCTTTTTACTCTCGCAAGGATCCTGGAGGGGGCCTGGGAGTACGCTTATCCAGTCTACATGTGTTTTGTAGACTTGGAGAAGGTGTATGACCGGGTTCCCAGGGATTCACTGTAGGAGGTGCTGCGGGAGTATGGGGTGAGGGGGTCTCTACTCAGGGCCATCCAATCTCTGTACTCCCAAAGCGAGAGCCGTGTCCGGGTCCTCGGCAGTAAGTCGGACCCATTTCAGGTGAGGGTTGGCCTCCGCCAGGGCTGAGCTTTGTCACCAATCCTGTTTGTAATATACATGGATCGGATTTCGAGGCGTAGTCGTGGGGGAGGGGGTCTGCAGTTCGGTGGACTAGGGATTGCACCACTGCTTTTTGCAGATGATGTGGTTCTGATGGCTTCATCGGTCTGCGACCTTCAGCACTCACTGGATCGGTTCGCAACCGAGTGTGAAGCGGCTGGGAT
>NW_011343062.1:0-6183 GCF_000735185.1 Notothenia coriiceps | reverse complement strand
GGTGCCATCGGGCATTCACCCTCACTCTGATCGGGGTGAATGCCCGATGGCACAGATGATAACAAGATGCCCTCACGAGTGCCTTAGGAAGGGCAACATTGACACACAAATTCAAAACGAAAATGAACCTTCGCAAGGTCCTTCGGTAATTTTTTGGCATGCCAAAAATTTTCCCACCGCTCACGAAGTTGCTGCCGGAGCCTGAGAAACTCCACCAGCGGTCATACGATCGCTTAAGATGCCCTCACGAATGGCCCGATGTTGTTCCGATCAGAGCCAAATTTGAACATTTCCTTTATCGTGTGTCCATCAGGTTTTTTATTGCACAACAAAATCATGTAAACATATTATGTAAATAACTCAATTTCTGTTCTTTAAAACTGAAAAGGATATAATACATTATTTTGAAGGCGAGTTGACAGGAAGTTGTTGTTGCTATGGAAACAACATTACGGAGAAAAATGTATATATTCTACATATAAAGACGGATAAAGTAAAGAACAAAGTCTGAAAATACCAGTACAGTATCATAGTACTTTAACATAATTGTTTTTGCCACTTTCGTTGCAGTTGTATGTCTTAAATGTAATGTAAATGTTGCCTTCGTGTGTGGTTCGGGGCCATCTTCGTGCGAAATTCAGAATTCAATATTCGTGTGTCCATCGGGTGTACATTTCGGGACAGTGTGACAGGGGCATAACCAAATACTTAATGTGACATATTTAGCGGAATATATTTTGTAACCTGAGGAGATCTGGTTTGAGCCTCAGAAAACATTATAAACAAACCTGATCGACAAAAATAATTTGCAATGTTAGTCTTTTAGACCATGTAAAAGTAAATGCTGAAGTCAGATCCATGGATTACATAATGTAGCTCAGGGACGGCTGTCCCCTGACGAGCAATTCCCTAGTCATACTGCAACTTTTGGTTTGTAACAATGAATTGCACTGTTGATTGCAATCTGTATTTGTCGATAGCTAACATTTGCTAATTAACATTCAACAGAAAGTACAGGTTGTCTGGAATTTGATTGGTTTTTCAAATATTTGGTCACAACCAAATTAAAAATATCAACCTCATGTTGCTGCCGTTAGATGAACTGTTAGGCGATCTTGAAAGTCAGTGGGATTTTTTCACTGGGAATAGATAGTTGGTTTCAGACAGAGGGTGAAAAGAGGTGCTGCAGCACAGGCAGTATGAGAAAAATAAAGAGCTTTTTGAACATTAAAGTATGGAGACATGTCCCAGTAGAGACACTAAATACAAATGTGAACCTGGAAATTAACATAATATGGCCCCTTTAAGTCTGGACAAAATGGCGGACGGTTCAGCCGACCAACATTGCCATCACAAAAGAAAAAGGGATCAGTTCCACACAGTAAGGTGAACAGAATTAGTCTGTCATCATCAAAAGTTATTTAGATAGAAAGTTACATATAAAGTGTGTGCCATTAACTCTAATATAAGCCTACATGATGGGCCACTGCTCATCTTCATACTACCGGATTAATTTCATTTTTTGCACACTGTTTATTTCTGAAATTCAGCATCCTTATATGGCAGCTATTAAAGTATTTCTCATCAAGCACAGCTTTCAAGCAATTACTAACATATTATGGGATGCAGATTTAGTAACATGTAACTACAATCCCCAAAGAACAGTCTGTACATACTGCACAGTAAATATGCAGCCTCCTGTGGTGCAGCTTCCCGCAGAGGATACCTCAAAGTCCCTGTTTTATTAAGAGGTTCCTTCCCAGCATGCACTCTGCTGTCAGTCAGCTACTCCCTAAGGATTCAGATTTATCTATTTAACTTTGCCAGCTCTGGTGGACAGCTGAAAGCGACTGGGAGCTCAAAATGGAGAGCAGCGCTGTGATTTGCCAGCAGATGTGAAAGATTCATGATCTTATCTACATAAATCAATCTAATCTCAATACTTGTCATGGCATGGTTTTAAAATACACTTACAGGCCTCACTTTGTCTTTTACTGTACCATCCCATGATTATATTGTCTTACATATTTCCATAGACCTATGCTCAGTAAAGCATCTGAGTTTTGCATTCATGTTTTTTTAAATTTATTTAGCATTTTTCCATCCTCAGATGACAAACAAGTCAGTAACTCACTGCTCAGTGACAGGAAGTAGAGAATAGATCTCCATAGTGGTACCATTAGCATGCCTGAGCAATTACAGCATGTGTGTGTGAGTGTGTGTGTGCACAATTGTGTCCAGCACGGTTGATGTTCGTCAGAATCCCATTGGTGGTGATGTGGTTGTAGACTAAGTGATTTTTTTTCCTAGTGTTTCAACTAAGTGCTTCTTACTGGTGCGATAGTCTCATTACTACCCCTTACACTCTTTTTCAAAAATAGGGCAACATTTCCCCTATCCCCTTGTAATGAGCCCCCTAAAAGAACATAGACGTATATTTATCGTCTTTCCTCCCTTGCTTTGGGATCCTTTTTGACCTGCCGTGTTTATTGAATCATGTTGAACATTGCTGAAAGCTGACCTGGGGGTTCTAAAAAGTGTGATTTACACAAACTCTTACAAAAATCCCCCAAAAAGAATTGATTCAGCCCATTTTCTTATGTAGACTCAAACATTTGAGTCTCTAAACGTTGCTTTTGTCTGGTTTTCTGTTTCAGCTTTGCTTCCACCACAAGGCAAAAGTGACTAAATGTTTTTAATAAGGCCCTAGCTGATTAAATGTTGTATCCTTAGTGATATGTTAAAATGGGGAGATAAACAACACAAGGCAATAATGTGTGGGAGTGTATTCAAATCAAACAGTAGCTGAACACCTACACATCTGTATAAGCAGAATCAACAACAAGCATTACTGTTACTGACAACTTTTATGATGAGGGCATCAATTAAACTTGAATTTATTCATAATAAGAGATACAATTGTGAGTTTTGGTAAAAAATAAAGTAACTCTGGAGAAGTCCTGTTGAAGAGGAATGGTCAAAGGTGTTAGAGGGCAGAGTTCTCCAGAGCGAGCCAGAAAAGAGCTGAAGAAGCGAGAGGACTGATTTATTCATGTCTTCATTAACTCCTACATGACTACAGAGTTCTGTTGAGATTGAAATATGTCTTAAAAACAGACCGTCAGACGAGTAGGAAAGAAGAACAAGACATGCCGATTTTCGTATGACCCTAACCATTATTTGAACGTTCCTCCGTCTACATAAACTATTACTTCCCTTTTGAAACACAACTAATATTATAGTCAGGGACAAGAGGAGAGTTGGTAGTCTACATACATTAACACATACACAGGCAGACACACACACACACACACACACACACACACACACACACACACACACACACACACACACACACACACACACACACACACACACACATTATACAAACGACCAATAATGCATACTTTAAAAAAAATTGTATTCCCTATTTCGCAGTATGTGTTCTTGTAGATGTTTTACATGTCCTTTAAAGACGTTATTACACAATAGAAAAAGAGAACAAAAGGTTAGTATTCGTTTGTGCATAAATAGCGTCTGCAAACACGTAATAAGTATTGTGTAATATAATGTATATTCTATTGTTGTCAGAAATGGACTTCAGATGACTCAACAAAACGTGTTTCCTTGATTCCTTTTTACTGCATCTTCAGAGAGAGGACAATATGAAAGTGAGAGAAATGAGGAAGAGAGTTGAACCATTTGAGTCTTTAATAATAGATGTGAAGCATCTTTTCCAGGTTATTACATCCATTTTGTAAAGGATGCTTTCCGTTAGCATTTTTCATAAATTGTTATTATCTTAAGCCTACAGTTTCTTGATGAATGGTTATCAATATGAAACAATAGTTTTACAAAATCAGCAAAACAACATGAAAATCCAGCATAAAATTTGGATGCCTCTAGTGAAAAGTGATTTAATTTTCAGAACTCAAATACCAGTCAAATTAGCACCTTGTTTGCCCTTAGTGTTTCTGTGGTTGCCATGGTTAGCTGCAGCAGCAAGTTGAAATAGAGTCATCATCATCTCATAGCAAAGACAAAGCAAATAGCCACGTTTAAATTGTTTCATGAGGCTCGTCTCGCTCTATGAAGCGATCACAACAGATATCCACAGATTAACGCAACCTCTCAAAAAGTGCTCTGCAGCTGCTTTCTGCAAATTGCCTTTCGAGACGGTTAAATCAGGTGGACAAATTGGCACCATATGCAGCCTGAAGGCGCCTCGCTGTGGGATAATGTGTAGCGCCTGTTGATAAGTTGAATTAAATCCATGCACTTTGTCTTCGCTAATGCCCCTTCATTTTTAAACGCGGCCCAGATTCTTCGGTGATCTGTGGTAATGTGAATCGAAATGAGTGATGATGTCATCATCGGCATAGAAACTGTCTCAGCATTCTGCCTAGCTGGTTTTATCTATAGCAGTCTCATCATGGTGGCACTTCCCCTGGTGCCTTTGTACACTGTGAAATTGAAGTGTCATCCCATTGTATTTAAAACTCAGGAGGCCTCAGACAGAATATTATTCCAAACATCACTCAGACCCCACTTCACTGCTCCTTTGTAGTGTTGGCTCCGATAGTCTTGTTCCTGTCCTCCCTGCATTGTCATATGTTCAACCACAAGACAACAAGGGAAATCTCGTTGAAAGGCTTAATTTATCATTAGGGAAACATTTTTCTCATCGCTGATTTGGCAAGGGTATGCAACAGGGGCATAATAACAGTGTGTGAGAGTTATAACAGGTCAATCAGCGAGGTTCCTCCTCAGCATGTCTGTTGAAGGCTGTGAAGGTAGAAGTTGTTATTTTTTCCGGAAATGTTCCAAAGCTATACATTCTATTAATATAATTCACAGCAATAAGAAATGTGAAAACGTATCGGCACCACTGTGGCACAAATAGATTAATGGTGTCAATCGAGGTTCTACATGTTCCTACATGTACATCTGCAGCATGATTATTAACTTTCCTCTGGGGTCGAGGATCATGCTGGGATTTCTCTACATAGTGTCTTATCAAACTCAATAAATAAGACGAAGATCTCACTTGGGATTCAGTGTAACTTTTGTTGTCATACTGCATCTTGGCAACAGAAAACCTTGGCAATGATATAAATAACTCAATCAATCAATCAATCAATGTTTATTTATATAGCCCAATATCACAAATGTTACATTTGTCTCAGTGGACTTCACAGTTTGTACAGAATACGACACCCTCTATCCTTAGACCCTCACATCGTACAAGGAAAAACTTCCAGAGAAAACCCACAGTTTAAAGGGAAAAATGGGAGAAACCTCAGGGAGAGCAACAGAGGAGGGATCCCTCTCCCAGGACGGACAGACGTGCAATAGATGCCGTGTATAAATTGAAAAGATAATACATTTGCAACATAGGTAGTCCAAATGTTTGGAAATGCATGTGTGTATAATAGGAAGATGAATCCACGAGGATATCCATCCAGGACTTATGATCCAGGACCACAGCCACGACTCAAGATCCAGGACTCGCGATCCATGACACAGGACCGCAGGATCATCCATGACTCCGGATCCCGGAACAGAACATGTCAGTCGGTGTCTCTCAGTTTCACTTTTGTTTAGCACTTAATATTCTAAATGTACCTTAAACTTATTTAAGCATATTTTGGTGCAAACTTATAAATATGAATGTAATTAAAGTGTTATTTAGGTATTAATGTGTACACATGTAAACATGTGTCTTTGACAGTGTATATCGATCTCTGTCTGTACACACAAACTGGAAGATTGACAATAAAGTTGACTTTTACTTTTGATTTCTTCCTAACATTACCTTACGGCAGGGGTGTCAAACTCAAATACAAAGTGGGCCAAAATTAAAAAATCGGTACTAGTCGAGGGCCGGACTAGTTCAATGTTTATTGCAAAACTTATTGAAATGAACTTATTGCACATATTAAACCTGGAACTAACAAAGCTTAAATTATTGCCCATAAAACAATATTAAACATTAAATAATCAGTTGTAATCTGTAATTTATTGTTTTTTATTGTGATTGTAGTAATGTGTTTTTATTACATGTACAGCACTTTGGCTCGACCAAAAATCGCTTTTAAATGTGCTTTATAAATAAAACTTGATTTGATTTCTTACGGCTCTATCTGCAGCTTTCCAGAGTCATTTCTTATGATTACATTTCTC
>NW_011343061.1:4690-11010 GCF_000735185.1 Notothenia coriiceps | reverse complement strand
AGAGACAGAGAGAAGACACGAAACAACCACAAAGAGACACGAAATGACAAGAGAGACAGAGAGAAGACACGAAACAACCACAAAGAGACACGAAATGACAAGAGAGACAGAGAGAAGACACGAAACAACCACAAAGAGACACGAAATGACAAGAGAGACAGAGAGAAGACACGAAACAACCACAAAGAGACACAACATGACAAGAGAGACAGAGAGAAGACACGAAACAACCACAAAGAGACACGAAATGACAAGAGAGACAGAGAGAAGACACGAAACAACCACAAAGAGACACAACATGACAAGAGAGACGGAGAGAAGACACGAAACAACCACAAAGAGACACAACATGACAAGAGAGACAGAGAGAAGACACGAAACAACCACAAAGAGACACGAAATGACAAGAGAGACAGAGAGAAGACACGAAACAACCACAAAGACACACAAAATGACAAGAGAGACAGAGAGAAGACACGAAACAACCACAAAGAGACACAACATGACAAGAGAGACAGAGAGAAGACACGAAACAACCACAAAGAGACACGACATGACAAGAGAGACAGAGAGAAGACACGAAACAACCACAAAGAGACACAACATGACAAGAGAGACAGAGAGAAGACCAGAAAACAACCACAAAGAGACACAAAATTACTACATAGAGACACATAAAAGACACAACACAACCACATAGAGACACACAATAGCTACACAGACACACAAAATGACTACAAACAGAAACAATTCAAGTCTTAGTAACTATAAATCCGTTGTTTCTGCTCCTAAGTAGAGGAGGTAGTGGGCCCCATTTGCATGTAAGTGTCCAGGGGCCCATTTTCTCATAATCCTTGGATGATCATGGGGATAATCATCCTATTGTTATTCACAGTTCATCATATGAGGAGTTTCTTCAAAGAGGTTTGGACGTGATTGGACTAGAAGTGCTGCCTGAGACTCTCAAAAGCGATGAACACTTAAAATCTGCCCTCGTTATGAATGAAAACAAATTATTCTGAAGGAGTAGAGCAGATAATGGACACACCCGGCTTTATGAACCTGCTCTGCGCACAACAGGTTTCCACATGTTTGTTTCGGTCTTAGACACTTTCGTGGACAACAACAGCGATGTTTGCTAATCTCACACCAGCAAATAAAGATCTGTACAGCACAGAGTGTACTTCACATGCTGCTACATGCAAACCAGGTCACACTGAGGGCAGATCTCCCATTCAATTATATGGTTTGAAATGAGAATACATGTACAGTAGGAGGTCCTACTAGAGCAGCCATTAAGAGAGAGAGAGTTTAATGTTTTGCAAGAAAAATAAATCACAATCCTCCTGTTGGAAATGTATGGGAGGATGTGGCAATGTATTTCTATTGGTAGTATGTTTCGTGCCTGCACCAAATAATAACAAATTAGAAGCTCTGAGCCCCATTTCTTTATTTATCTTTATTTTCTAAAAGGGTTACGGTTAGGCTTAGGGTAAGATATTGAGTAAGAAAATGTTTTTATGAACCACACAGCTTCTGGTATTCCAAGACCCGACTGGACAAAAAAAAGTGGTGAAGGCACGAAACACACTACCAATAGAAATACATTGCTTTTAAAATGGTTCTGTGTGACACGAAAACAATTCGAAAATCGGGTTGGTGAACACGAATCAATAGATTAAATTAATTTTGTGATTATAACACGAAATGCCGTGAGACTGGGTTGATAGAAATCATGTTCTCTGTAGCTCTGTGTTCTGTGTGGCTGTTCTGGAGAACATCTAAAGTCTTACTTTAATGTAACCAAAACCAATGTAATCTTCAGAAAAGCCAAAATCCAGACTTTTAAGGGGCTGGTTCACCAAAATAAAAACCATGTGCTCTTGTTTACCCGTAGTGAAATCTCATGCAGTTTGATAGTGCCAACAAACATGCTCATTTAAATTCCTAAGAGTGGGAGATTGGTGGCAGACCGTAGTAAAATAACTTTTTTAAAGACTTATAACCAATACACGAAACTGCCGTTCACCTCATTTGTAATTGGGTGCAGGTGGATATCAAAACGACGGCTTAAATTGACCCTTAAAATGACTTCCACTCTGTTGATGTTCTATATCGTGTAAGGATAGCATTGAACATGTCTGTAAACATGTGTACATTCAGCCACACAATGTAACTTAATCTAATCGTTGCTCTTCTTATTTATACTGTTACTAACCTGCTTACTCATATTCCTGTTCTTATTATCCTTGTGTGCACTCTTAATTGTGCCGTCTTAATTGTTTACTCTTGTTCCTGCTATGAAACCTGAATTTCCCTACAGGGATAAATAAAGGTTTAATCTTATTTTAGCGTATCCCTGATTTAGCAGAAACTAATTTAAATAGCTTTTTGAAATACTTATAAGCAATACGCGCAAACTGCCATTCACTTCAATTGTATTTGGGTGTAGGGGGATATCAAAACGACAGATATTTAGCTTAAACTGACCCTTAAAATGACTTCCACTGGTTTGATTTTCTCTATCGTGTCAGGATACCATTAAACCGTCTTAGAAAAGCAGTGCAGATCTGCAGGAACGAGTCGGTCCAGCTGAGTCCTGGTGGCTTTTCCCCCCGCTCTGCACCCCTTGTTTTCGGACATGAAAAGGCAGCTGTTTTTGTCCTCAAGTGAGAGCATGGAGAGCGGGCAGAGGCTCCCTAAAATAAACATGCTATCTGTGGATGTTTCAGCCTGAGGCGGGTCAGGGCCCCTCTGCATGGGGGGCTCCCTTCCCACTCCACAAACACAGATCCCCACGCCTCCACTGCTCCAGATCAGAGAGTTTTACTCAACTTAAAACAATGTTTAAAGGTCTCCTATCATGCAAAATGAACTTTTTAATGTCATTTATACATAAAGATGTGTCCCCGGTGTGTCAGGGAACTCACAAAGTGTCAGAAAATAAAACCCTCTCTCTTTTCCTCCATACCCACATCTCTAAAAACGGGGGAACAACGGAGCTGATCCAGATTTGCGTCCGATATGACGTAATATCGGAAATGTGGACCCAAGGCCCTATCAGAAAGTTAGTATCAGAAACAATGCCTGACGTGTTGGAAGTAATATGGTCTGTGTTTACATTAGCAAGCATCGCTAACACTCAAAGCTAACCTGTACTGGAGAGAGTATGTGTGAAGAAGCAGGACATAACAAAAGGAACTCACATTGTGGTGAACCGGCAAGAAAAGAAGGATTTGAGCTCCATAGCATACTGTTTCAGAAATGTGGTTTGGAACATGATATGGCATTTAATCACGGCAGCATTTAGCTGAGTATCTCGTATTTCACAAACATGTTTTTGAGCACTAAAAATGATGCTAAAAAAAGGATTTGAGCATGAATACAGTTACCTCATATTGTGAGAATCTGTTATTTTCCTCATTCAGAGCTGCAGCTGCTCAGAGGCCTTAATGAATCCCAGATAATGACCTCAGACACTAACTGAGAAAAGTGATCTTTTTTATTCAGAGATGATTGGTGCTCAACTTCAGAGGCATTATGGGTGTTGTTGTTGTTGTTGTTGATCCATCTCAAGTTCTGTAATTAAATACAAAGAAGTGCTTGTCTCATCACTTAGAGTGGATGTTCTGTAGAGTATTGAGACATCCGCTAAAAACAAAACAATGCTCATTTTCAAGCTCATACTTGTTTTTTGGGTTTCTCCTACAACCTCTGTTCACATGCTAAACCAAACCAGGCGTTTCACAGCCAGCATTTCACAAAGTCATGTGGTGTTTCTGATAGCATGTCACGTATTTTGGTTCAGAAACATTGACATAAGACTTGCACTCGCACTTTTGGATATATGTACATTTAGCCACACAGTGTAACTTGATCTAATCGTTGCTATTCTTATTTATACTGTTACTAACCTACTTACTCATATTTCAATTTGTATTATCCTTGTGTGCACTGTTAATTATACTGTCCTTGTTTTACTCTTGTTCTGTTCCTGCTATGATACCTGCATTTTCCTACAAATGGATAACTAAAGGTCTTATCTTATCTCAAGGTATCCCTGGTTTTGCAGAAATTTACCATTTAAACATTATATAGGGATATGGTTGGGTTTTAAGTAAAGTTTTTTTGTGACAACTCTGGATTTTTTGCCATTACATTTGGTATTAACTACTTCCTTCAACGTGCACATTGTCCAGGTAAAACGTTTAATTTGTACATTAAGATTTGACTCTCTTTCTTACGCTCAGGGGCGCCGCCAGGGATTTTGGGCCCCATGAAAATATATCACATTGGGCCCCACCACCAGGCACAGGCCACGCAAACCAAGCACAATTGCTGTAACCACATCTCCAGAACCCAACCGACTCATTTATGCTTTAAATAACTCAACCTGCACAGGCTTGCATCTATCTTGAAGTCCAATACTAACTGCACAATATTTACTTACACTGAGCTGTGAACATATAACACTGTGCAGACTGCAAATTCTACTGCAACATTCTGCTGCAGTAGAATTCACTATTTGATATAACACTAACATTCCTGACAATAGACCTCAATAGTCATCTTTTATGGTGTACATGCCTTTTTAATAACATTTTTGAATGGAACATTCATAAATCAAAATAAATATAACTTAAATATACATGACCACTTAAATTAAAATAAAGTGAACATTAACACCAATATTATCATTTATAAAAATGCTATCACAAAAAAAAAAACATAAGCAGCAGATTTTCTAATTAAATATACATACTAACTACAAAATAAGCGGGTATTAAAGTGTAAATGGACAACAAAACGGAAATGAAAAGGCCTGATGTTGGTGTTAAATCAGAGCAAAACTGATGTCAATCTCTCTTGTCTTTCTCTCCTTTCTTTTCTTTTTTGAAAGCCTGACTTTGTTAGTCGTTGAGACATCGTACACACGTAAGTACTCGCATCCCTGCCTCACATGCTCTCACTCTGCTAGAAAGAGCGGTGCCGCACAGCGTTTGGAGACCGGAGCAAACCATTACATGTAAATAGAGGGGGGTATACAGAGGCTTTGGATAATTAACTTTTCGAACAAAAAAAGAGAAATTAATCGTAAGTTTAGTGAGTATATTATCAATATAATGTTATATTAATGTTAATTATTGATGATTGATGAAAGGTTACTTAAACATTTTTTCTTAATGTTCTACAATTTTTGGGGCCCCTGTCAGTCACGGGCCCTTAGAATCGTCCTAACTTTTCACCCCCTTACGGCGCCCCTGCTTACCCTATTCCTATTAGACAATAAAAACAATAAAATAGGACATAGTAGACGAGCACTCGAAGAACACAAACCTCCTCCAAGGCCAAATGCTCTATATCTTGCAATGTTAAGAAAGTGATTTGGGTTCAGATCCACTCCCAAATGTAATATGTTCTTCCTTGGTCCATGCTTCAGTCTCCCACCAAGTTTCATAAATATCAGGCTGGTTTCCCCAAAATCCTGCAGACAAACCAAGCCTAAAACATGACCTCCTGAGCCGGAGTAACAACGATAAATGTTGTCATTATTTTTCCTTTATATGAATTCTTATCACAAATACAATATCTAAAGATTTGTGAAGTGTTTGTTTCATAAAATGAGTATAAAATAGGATCTATTCAAATGATAACGGTCCAGCCATGCAGTATATCAAACCAGCAGCAGGTTTTTAATCATAAGTCAAATCCCTTTTACTCTCCGGGGCTTTGTTGCCATAAATATATACTTTAGTTTTGATTATATGGTGGATAACTACAGATTGTGAAAGCGATTGCAGTTAGGAGACTTTAATAGCTTTGTGACCCAGGCAATAAACTTTAATTACAGCCGGTGTGAATTCTGTTTTGAAAAGGATTGTTCTTTATCCAGCTGTAATGAAACGTGTTGGAGGGAGAGGAGGAAAGAGCGGGAGATAATGTCTCCTCATGGTTAGCGGCTCAGGAAGAGGCTACCGCTGGGTCATCTCTGCAGAAAGCTCCTGCTAAAAACTCACCTCTTGTAGAGATTGGTGAGGGCTATTTATACAGTTCACATTTTAAAATCTGAAACGTTCTAACAGGCAACTGAACATTTGATTAAAGGACAAAACTTTGATGAGAGCTTAAAACCCTTTAAATCACATGTGTCAAACTCAAGGCCCGGGGGCCAAATCAGGGCCTTGGTGGATTTCATTTCGGCCCTCAGGATAATTTCTAATTCCTATTAGATCTGGCCCGCCGGTATATTGCAGGCACACCTTCACTCCATCCTGAGGGTCTCCTCAGCTCAGAGCCTGAGCCCAAACATTGATGAACTT
>NW_011343061.1:4302-4653 GCF_000735185.1 Notothenia coriiceps | reverse complement strand
GTATCTGAGCTAGCATCACAGAGCAGCACACTGAGTTTAATGGATGTTTCCTTCTGCACTTTCTCACTCACGACAACAGGGCATGTTTGGTTTTCTCTTTGAGGGAAATAGTTTTGTTGAAGCTGTTGTTGGCCTGTGGGAAAATGTAATTATAAGAAATGACTCTGGAAAAGCTGCAGATAGAGCCATAAGAAATTAATGCAACTGATTATTTCGTGTTTAATTTTGTTTTTATCGGCAATAATTTAAGTTTTGTTTTTTCCAGGTTTAATAACAAAGAGGCAAAAAAATACTATTAAATGACAAAATAACAACAAAGATACACAAAATGCCTACAGAGATACACAAATT
>NW_011343061.1:0-2706 GCF_000735185.1 Notothenia coriiceps | reverse complement strand
TCGCCAGAACGCCGACACCTCCTCATCCTCCACCGCTCCCATGTTTTCTTTTGTGTTGCCATAAGTTATTCTCTCTCCGTTGGTGCGCTGGGCTAATGCTAATAATGCTAATAATGCTAATTCCGGCAAATACAATGGCGGCTTGACAAAACTTTTCAGAGTTTTACGGGGCGTTGTTTGCAATTCGCCCAGCCAATAGAAATTGGTACTTTTTCTCCCCAGGATNCAGAACGCCGACACCTCCTCATCTCCACCGCTCCCATGTTTTCTTTTGTGTTGCCATAAGTTATTTTCTCTCCGTTGGTGCGCTGGGCTAATGCTAATAATGCTAATTCCAGCAAATACAATGGCGGCTTCACAAAACTTTTCAGAGTTTTACGGGGCGTGGTTTGCAATTCGCCCAGCCAATCAGAAATTGTTTTTTTCTCCCTAGGAAAGTCCCACCTCTCTAGCAGGCACTAAAAAGGGGGTAAAAGTTCTCTGAACTAAGTTCTCTTTTTGGTGTGAACGCAAAATTCCAGGCACTATCGGAACGAAACGGGAAAAGTACGGGTAAAAGTACTCCGTTGTGAAAGCGCCTATTGGCTCTGAGACGAGGGAACCGGTAGTGGTAAAATGCTGACTCACTTCCGGGTTTTAGGACTCGTCACTGCACCACTCTATAGGAACCTGTCTCTTTAAAAGCCCCTCCCCAAAATGGGTTTTGATTGACTGGCAAGAAATTGCAAAGTTGAGAGGGTGTAGCATTGACCAAAGACATACTTATTACATTTTGGAAGAAATCTGAATTGCCGCACGGAAACAAATATTTCAGAGAAATTGTTAATCACTGGAAAAATGTCCATGAACACCGCTTAAGTCGAAACAACAAGTTGGACACAGATATTATTTTATTTAAATACTCTGAGCAGCAATACAAAAAATTACATATCTTATTTGAAACGTAGATGTTGTTCTCAATTTACAACTTAAAGCTTATGAACATACCGAAATTGAAAGAACTTCCCAACTTCGGGACCACCGGAGGAACACTTGAATGAACACCGGAAATGTTATCATTGGTTTGAGTAACATAACAAATAATTAGTTCATAAAGTATGTGTCATTGAATAGCTAATAAGATAACAATTGTATGCAGTTTATATTCATTTACTATTTTTTAACACTTATATTTTGCACACGTTCTTGCATTTTGTATTGGCTCCTTTTAGGTATTTATAAAAATTTCCCAACTGATTTCTGAAACATTTAAAGTATTGTTAGCTGTGTTTAAACATTATTTGGGTTGAATTAAGAAAGTTGCAACTGTCAATCATATATAGCTAACGTGCAAATAATATTTAAATATATACACTACACGGTATTTATCAACCGGATCCGAATCATGGAGGCCTTCGTGGAGATCTCCACTATTTAGATTTTCTAACAACATCCAAAAAAGTTTTCTTGTCAACATGCTGAATGAATGAACACACCAACACATTTAAAATAATTGGATGATTTTAATCCCGTTTCCACACAGTATAGTTACATGAGTTCCAGTACAGTACAGTATATCACATGTGAAGTCAGCTGAAAACAGATTACAAAACTCTTCAACACAAAAAGTCCTGATGCTAGAGGCTCTATATGATATGATAGGTCTATATTTATTTCAACACAAACACAATTGTTCTCTTCAAGACAATATATCAATCAGTCACACCCTGCATCCCACTGAGTGTTTTTATGACCGTGAAAATCCAACCAAATGGCCTTCACCGCCATTTGACCTCCACTAAGAGAGGCTGGAGCCTGATTGGTGTTTTCCACCACCATGACCACAGCATTCAATTATCAACTTTGTTGTTTGGAAGACTTTCACATGCTGCCAAATGGCTTCCAGTTCCTGCAGCAACCAAAAGTCAAAGCCCTTTCCAAGAGTCTCTGTGAGCCCAAATCCTCTGGAAGACTCACAAACAAACATCTTACAAACTAAGATTTATTATAATCAGTTCAACAAGGTTAGAAATGTGTATATCAAGATTTAAATTAGGCAAAGCTCTGTTGCACAATGCACTTTTGCTTACCCTAGTTAGCATAGATATGTTTGCATGCCTTAAGTACTTTACCTATTATCTAACAAGCTAGCTATCTTAAAAGTCAGTTAGTTACCTTAACATTATTCATGATAGAGAAGCTTGAATTTCATAAAAAAAACATGTCATGCTTTTCCGGTTATCACCCGTCCCCTTGTGTGTTATGAAGGTTTTTCTGCATGTAAACGGTCTGCAGAGTCACAAACCCTCAAAGTACACCCTGTAGGAGTAAAACTCTAACACAGAGAAGACCTGTCTATGCTGCCCCAGAACGCCTCGTTGGACATTTCTCTTTTTCCATTGTTTACTTCCTGGGTATAGTGACGTATTTCGGGTATAGTGACGTAACGTAACGGCTCCGCAGATTGGTCCAAATGGACGTAGCCGTTACGTCCGCGGAGCCGTTACGTTTGGACCAATCCACGGACTTCCTCACACACACACACTCGGCGGGACGTTGCGAGGCTCGCTGCTGCGAGGAGCGGGACACTGTGAGCTGGCTCACTGGTGTGGGGTCGGCGAGACAGCGAGACACCGCGGAACTCAGCCTGGGCACACACACAAAGTCCCAGCCAGGCTGCGGGTGTGTGTGTGTTTGGGCTTGGTTTCGCTGTGTCTCGCTGTCTCG
>NW_011343060.1:31064-45334 GCF_000735185.1 Notothenia coriiceps | reverse complement strand
TAGTGCGAATAGTAGCCTACGAAACATGTACTGTGCTGTGTAAACTGTACTGTATCACATAGCGTTTCAGACACACAAACTTTTTTCAACTTTTCAACTTAAAACGGTGCCACTCCAGCGCACGTTTAACACCTTGCACAACTGTCTCGCTTCGTAATGTCTGTGCTGTCTTGCTTCTCGTTCTGTCTCTCGTACATCTCTCAGTTCCACGTTTGTACATGCGCTGCCATCATGTCTCGCTCTTTACTGCACCATGCAACATCTTTTCCTTGTGCAACATGTCCGCGCTATAAAGGTGGACAGCGCGACCGGCCATGAGCCTTATAGAGTTAAAGGTGGTGGACTGTAACCTGTAAAATCCATAGATTTAGGAGGTCCCCTAGTGGCCGTTAGCTGTAAAAATCCATAGATTAGCCGCACCGTTATATAAGCCGCAGGGTCGAAAAATGGGAAAAAAGGCGCGGCTTATAGTCCGAAAATTACGGTAATAGGCATACATTCTGTTAATGAATCATACTTGCCACTTCAGACCAAATGTGTTCTTCGCGTGTTTTCGTTTCTTGTCCCACACTCAAAAAACCATACTTTGTTTGTCCTCTGTCTTTGTTTATCTCTCTGCAGACTCCTAGCCAGGCGTGCCTCCGCTGCAGACAGACAGCGCTTCCTGCTCGAAGGGCTGTCCCAGATGCAGCTCGCTGTCACAGAGCAGGAACATGTGGCGCTGAACGCTCAGAGGCTGCTCCCCTCGCAGGAGGAGGTCATTAAGAGTGCATGATTGTTCCCTGAAAATCAATCTTCATTGTGACTATGCCCTTTCACAAAAAATGGGAGGACATCTATCACAGAGTTCATTTTGTCATCCAATTTTAACGAGGCATAATGAGTTAAACTGGACCAGGGCTCTGGGCCAATGCTTTCATGTCATTAGCCCAACACGTCTTCAACAATGCGAATGTTTACAAAAAATGTTTTTCTTAAAATGAGGCTCTGCTCTGAAAAAAATGTAAGCTGCATATCAAATCCAGCACTTTCTAAACATACGGTACAGCCATCGAGATGTCATATAATTAATGTTTATCTTATATTGCCGCACCGCGCCCCCCACCTTTAAGCGGCGGGCTCCAGCAGGAAAAGCTGGAGGCCGGAAAAGAGCGAGACAGGTAGCGCGCAAAAGTAAAAGTGGAACTGAGAGTGGTACGAGAGACAGAACGAGAGCAAGACAGACAGACATTACGAGAGCGAGACAGTTTGTGCAAAGGTGTTAAACGTGCGCTGGGAGTGCACCGTTTAAGTTTGAAAGTTGAAAAGTTTGTGTGTCTGAAACGCTATGTGATACAGTACAGTTTACACAGCACAGTACATGTTCTGTAGCTACTATTGCACTAAATGCTAACACTTGAATACGTTATGCAAATATGCAACTTGTTTGTTGAAATGTTAATAAATCGGAGCTTCCTCAAACAGCCATCTCTTTCCCGACAATCCCCTCTGTGCACGAACCCTTACATATGGTAATTAAACATTAAAACACCTGCGGCTTATAGTCCAGTGCGGCTTATATATGTACACATCATTCAATTTAGCTGCTGCGGCTTATATTCAGGTGCGCCTTATAGTCCGAAAATTACGGTACTTATTTCCTCCATGAATTTCTCCAGTGGTAAAGACCTGTAATCGTATCGCCGTAATCTGAATAAATCAAATATGAAACTTAAATTAACCTGACTACGAATCTGTGAAGTTGTGTGAGCTGAACTGTGTGTATTAAACTAAAACGGAGCAGCTCAGATTTTATTTCTGCTTTTTAAACTGTATTATAGTATGTGCTCATGTGTTTCAGTGTTGGTGTAAAGGCGACCGCCTGAATACTTTTTATATCTTGGCTTCTTTTCTAAGGTGACATTGTTCTGTTGTCTTACATAATACACTAAAAGCACAAGTAAAAAACATCTTATTGATATTTATTTTCTCTTTTATTTATTTGCTTTGCATTTGATATTGAGGCAAAGTAACAGAAAGTGATTAGGATACTGTACTTCCATGTTTTGATACTCAGATTAGGTTACTGATTACTTTTTTTTTACAGTTAACTGGTAATTGTATCGGAATAATTTTTGTAAGTAACCATCTGAACCCTGGTTTAACTTATGTTTACTTTTTTAACTGTCAATGCCCATTCACCTGCAAATTTTTGCATATGGCATTTAATACAACACGATAAAAAAGTTGGAATTGCCCAGACCAACTAACCTCTGACCGGTTGCATACTCCACATGTGCCTCTGCAGCGTGTTCTCTGAAGCCGAGCTTAGTGAAGCCACTGGCAGACTCTCTGAGTGTCTCACAGGCAGACATCAGCCTCTGGGTGGTCTCACTGCTGCTGAGGGTCTCTCCAGGGTCACCACCAAGGGCACGTACACATTCAATGGCACCTCTTTAACAAAACACATCCCGATACATTTAGATTAAATTAATGATTGTTAGAGTGAAAACTCATTTGTTTAGCTTTTTATGACATTGAAATACATTTGAACAAGCATAGATACATGTTCAAAGTAGGTTTCCTTGTTTTTGTTGAGTTATTTCTGAGAATAATATCCTAATCCGTCTTTTCATGATACAAGTAAGGATATACAAAGAATCTGTATCAACACCATTTATATCTATAGTCTCTCAGTTAAAAAAATGTGTTGTCGATTTAACAACTGCTTTTCCAAGACATTAAATGTCACATAGTTCCCTCAACTACATTGAGATGTCTGAACAGATGCGATTGCAATTTCTATATTTTGTCTTACCTCCTCCCACATTTTGTGTCTCTGATCAGGAAATCCTTGAAATACTTAAACTGTTTTTTTAATATTGGTTTCGTAAATAAGGAAAAAATAAAATTGAAAGTCAAATTCTTTGGGAAAAGCTCAGTAAATATACAAATAAAGATTCAACATAAGCTGATGATTATTGTATACTTCCTAATTACTCATACTGGATAGTGCACCTTAAAAATGACAGAAAGATTCATTAAAGACAGCACCGCTTATGGCCATCTTAAGCAGGTATAGTGACACATTCAGTAGGCTTGGTGTTACCTCATCTCTAACGAAGTGATGAAGAAAGAGATTTCTGGTACTCGGTTCACCCGCTGCTCCAGAACCCGCTTCAGAGCTCCACAGCTGTGTTTTATAATCTGATCAACCTGTGAAAAACAGATGATTTGGGAAAAGTATTCAAAGCAATGCTATTGTACTACACAGGGCTGTAAAAGGGAGTGGTTCTGTACCTTGATGTGTGCGTCTGGGTCTCTCTGGCCTACTACAGCTCTGACCGTGGTGAGGGTGAGCTGGTACCAGAATTCCTCCACCCCCCCCAGGGCCCGGGCTTTGTCCAGCAGGATCGGAGCCTGGGCGTAGTTCTGCTCTTCACACGCCAGAACAGCCAGACTGAGCAGACTCCTAGCCACTGCTTTCTTGTCTCCAAGCTCCTGATTACATTTAGGAAAAGTTGTAAGGGAGGAGAAAATTAACACAAAAATGTAACGTTTTTTGGAAATTCTGGTCTTCTTCTGCTCGACTCACCACAGCCACACGGTGCGTCTCTGCCAGGAGCTGCCTGGCTGGCTGACAGAGCCCCATGCTGAGGCACACCTCCGCCTTGTCCAGCCAGATCTCCTGAGCACACACATCCATCCTCTGTGGCCCAGAACCAGCCGCTTCATCCACCTTCAGTTTCTAAACAAAATAGAACATCTATTTTCGAAATTGGCTAAAATGTGAAATGGTCCACAATTATTTAAAACTGCCAAATTGTTTAGTTTTTAATAAAAAATAATAACATTTACAAATGAAAATACAAAACAAATATATCAGTTTACAAAATCATGAAAGAAGATCCCTTCCCTATGTGCCATCCTAGAAGTCAATGTGAAATTCACAGATTAGAGTGGTGTGCATGGGAAAGGAAAAAAAAAAATAGTATAATCTTTTTTTATTTATTTATATATCAGACTCCAGATTCTCAATTGCTACTCTTTGAACTGATCCCATGTCACCATCTAACCTTCATATATTCTACTTCAAGCCACTACTCCCCAAAATATAAAACACTGTGCCAATAAATGTTCGACCCGCTGTCTCAGAGGACAGTTTTGAATGACAACTCAAAATGTCTCCCTTCAATATTACCAATAACCAACATCTTGCTGTTATTTATTTTCTCTAACTTGTTTATAGTAGACACACTTATTTTCTTCCTTTCTTCTTGTGTATTGCTTTGATTTAAACAGTTGTTTGCTGCTTTCTTTGCAGGAGATGTGCTGTAAACGTTAAGTCGATCATTAATTAATTAATTATTATAATAAAACCATTATGATTTCATCTCACAAAACGTAGTGTCGACATTCCAATGTTATGATGCAAGTCATTTGACAGTAGTCAAATGTATGAATACAAATATTATCGCTCAGTGTTACATTATATACTGTAAGTACTAATTAAAGTATAGTACATTTCCTCTATCAATTTAAGTCGCTGCTTGCCAACTTGCCAGTCTTTTCTATAACTGATATATATGTATTTTAAGGCAGACGGACCTGATTGTAAGCCGTGTGAAGGCCTCTCCTCTCCTGTGAGAAAGCAATGGCTTTGTGGCACCTAGAATCATGAACATAACATCACAGGTCATTAAAGCAAAACATGCAAACAGGAAGTCTTTATTGCTGAGTCCACATACCCCATCTGTTCTTGCTCTTGGATTCTGCTCAGATTCAGGAGCTTCTCCTGATATGGTGACAGTGTCTCCAAACCAAGCTGACTGCAGGTCCTCACAATTCTAATACAGAAGAAAGGCAACAGGACACACAGAGGAACAACATCATTGAATGATGTATTCATTTAATATCTGAAGGTTATTAATGCATTCAGTTCTCAAATCTTCTGGGTGTATCTTGCTTTGGCTGTTGAAATAAACCAGCAGTTTTACAGCTGACTTTCATTATCTTGTAGCGGCACACAATTTAAACAGTTTAAGCCTGAATTGTTGACAGAGTTATCAGTACTGTTCACACCTCTATTAAATATCCAACAAGTACTCCCCTGATTTAGCAATATACACCTATCTTAATGAAAAAGCATGGAAGAGATACAAACGGTGCATCCCATTCAACTCAGATTTAACCTGTGCTTAAATTATATCATATTTAATGTAGAAATTGGGGACAAAGATGTCCAGGAAGTGACAAATGACACTTCCAAGAATACAAATTATTACTGCGAACAAACTCTAACTCTTTTAACTCTTTAAAACTCTAAATTGATAAAGTCTGGATTACCACCTAAGGCAGAATGTTAGTTGCATATTATTGCCACTTGGGGGCGCTAACATGCAATGTAATCCACAGGCTGATTTGTATTTATAAGCCTCTTATTTTTGACCACTCTTCAACACAAATCACTTAAGGCAAACAAACAATTGATGGCAAATGTTTTGCTTCTTAGAGACACATATAAACCCATATGTCTTATTTTGGGGGGACGGTGGGTCCTTTCAAGTACTCAGCACAGTGACAAGTGTTCTACTCATAAGAGTATATTTATACTTGAATTTTAGAGTGTATAAGGGCTTTAACTTTAGGATTGAATTATGTATTTTTCCAATAAAATAAAAAACCAAGTACTGGGCATTTGGCGACTTCTCTTGGCTCAGAAACCCCCTTATTTTCAATATACCAAGAAAAACCAACACACAGAAACCGGTGTGTTGTTGCCCAAAACTGAATGGGATAACCATGCTTACAAATGTAATGTTGTTAGCTACACTTTGCTGCTCTATCAAATAACAAGCAAGAGGCCCCACATATGTTATAATCTACATATTGATAAAAAAAAAGGTTCCTCAATGGATTTAAACTAACACGTTTGTTAATTCAGTAGGAAATAGAGCGATCTTCTTCAAACAACTCTCATTTTAGTATCGAGCCTAAGATTGGATAAACTAAAATACCAGAGGGTGAGGAGAGTGTCCATTTTTTCTCTGGCTGCAGAGTTTAAAGTATCTGAAGATAAGCTTCATCTCAAGCAATGACAATGGTAAACAAGGTGTTTTTCCCATACTGAACAGCTTTCAAATCGATTTTCTTTGTAAGACTAGAAAAAGAAAAAGGATTTGCTTCCTAGAGGTGTTTCTGTTCAGCAAAGTCCTGAGCATCAGGAGCTTTGTGTATTCACAAAACTATTTGTCAGATGATAGAACAAGTAAGTATTGCTTGTCCTCAATCCGTGTCCTCATACGACCCTAACGTCCCTGTGTCTCCTCCAGGAGTGGGTGACTGTGGGCTCCACCTCGGGGCAGCTGGCTCTGGGTCAGCTGGCTGCAGTCAGGTCTCTCTCTCCGAATAGCTTGGAGAGCAGAGCGCGCTGCCTGAGTCTGATGGGGAAGTACCTCAGACTGATGGCTGAGCAGGAGGAGCCCCTGTATCTGTGTACTCTCTGGGACTCTCACACACAGGTAGCATATTCTATTACATGTACTTTATTCATCCATAAGCGGCATGAGTTAAAAATAACACAAGATAAAATACAAATAGAATTCATAACAAATATAAACATGAACAGTAAATATATACATACTGTATTAACAAAAGTGAAGGTATATATCAATAGAGAATCTTAAGAATACACAATGTCAAATATACATAATCATTTAGAATACTCTTTAATAGACCAATATACTACTAAAACAAAAATATATAAACAGAGGGTACTTTATAAATTACAAAAGTAAAGGACACTGATGTTTATACATACATTTATACAAATGGGCGGCAGTAGCTAAGTCCCTTGATTTGGGAACCCAAGGGTTGCCGGTTCAAGTCCCCGAACAAAGTAAGTTTGGAATGTGGACTGGTGCTTTTAACCAATATTTGCATTTCCACATAATTTGTATGTATAGATACAATATGTCTGGTAAATAGAGCATTATAGGCGCTGTATTCCAGTTGGAAAACGTTGTAATTCAACAGTTTATTTGGAATTGGAATATAATGAAGAGATCAGAACTAGAACCAAGACTATTGGAAATATTAAACAATATATTACTTTTACCCACTTTTGACCATTTGAATACCAAATCTCTTAGATCAGACACCCTTGAGGGCCAAATAACTTTATTGTCTTTATCCCTTAATTCAAGAAGTTTGCTTTAGAGCCTCACGGCATGGAATGGATTTCTGAAATAGATCATAAAAAGATCAAAATTGTCTTCAAGGGGCACTTCTCCAATTGTGTAATGCCTTTCGTGGCTCTGGACCAAATTTGATGCAACTTAATAAAAAATGCTGTTGAGTTGTTTTATTGGACATTTCTGATCCCTCTGTTTTTGTAGCTTGACTCATACTATGACATAAAACCCAGCATATCTTTTATTTTTCAAATCACTTTTCAATTCCCCCATCTTTTTGAAAATGCAATACTAAATTGCTGAAGGTACAAAACATTTCTAAAGGTATATAAGGAATTTAAATGGTTTACTTAATGTTTAGAACATTGGGTGTTGACATCTGTTGATGTATTATTTCAGCTGTGTAGGCATGTGGCATTACCAGCCTCATGTTGGGACAGAGTAATCAGCAGGCATACCTGGGCTGCGGTTAAATTGTAAAGAAATCTGGTCTTATGTTTTTTCCCAACCACTTTATCCTAAATTAAAGGTGGGGTAGGTAAGTTTGAGAAACCGGCTCGAGATACACTTATTGTTATATTCCATGGAATGCTCTTAACATCCTGATAGCAATGAATATCTTAAGTGCTTTGACAACAAATCCATAAAAAAATGTCATCTGTGGAAGCCGTAGTACTGTAAAAAGCACGACCAATCATTTTAGCCAGCCCGGCTAAAATAACTGGATGGCCTACCTGCCTGTCAGCCTTCCATCTGTGCACAGACTTATCTTGTGCCCTCATTGGTCATGTGCACGTTTGTGTGTGTTGGAGGAGGGGCTCTGTGAGGAAGTGGCAGATTTTCTCCGGTTGTGTATTTTCAAATTCTAGCACACTCGAGCTAAGTTTCTCCAAAATTACCTACCCCACCTTTAAGTGAAAAACGTCATGAGGTGAAGCTTTTGCTTTCGGGGTTTCTCTTTCCTGTAGTGTTATATAAGTTTGTGTGCATGTAAATGGTCTGCATTGGAATTTATTTCGCTCAGCATCCTGACCACTCATATTAATCAACATGAATCCGGATTAGTAGTGATCTGATCGTATGACTATTTGAATAAATAATATTTCCATCAATGAATACATTCCTTTCTAGGCCTACACATCGACTAAAGCTAGCTGTGCATGTAAGCAGTCAAACATGTTGAATAAAAATTGCTTAAGAATGTCCACCGAAATAAGCAATCACAATGACTTAATTTGATAATTTTACAGTAATTAAGGTAATGTTTATAGTTTGCCTTTTGGTTTAACATGGTGTTGAAAGTTCTAAATATATAGGCACTAATAATGTGGCATAAGATGGAAAATGATTAATAAGCATTGTAATTTGTGAGATCCACATTTGTCGGTCACGGTCGTCGATACGTGAAAGGCTGATTGCTGCTTCATATTAAATTCATCTTCAAGGAATTATGGGACAGCATTATTTCCTTGGATTTCATAAGAGAGGGTCCAGTCTATCCTACACTAAATGAGGAAACTTTGGAAGAATTGAATGTCCTTTCCTATGATCTTCTAGAGAAACAGCATTTAGGAACTTCAGGGTAATTTGACTCTGTTAGGAACTGTCATTATTAAAAGACAATTTGAACACAACCCTGGTATTTATTTACAGTTGTCTTCAGACATCTTTCCCTACCCCTAAAAAAACTGAACTATTGAGACTCTTTATGACCTTAGAAATTGTGTGAGCAATATAAATAAACAGATCTCTAAAAATCCCTAGTTTTATATAAATTCTACTTTTTTTTAATTTTGGGGAATCTTGAGACCAAACTGCACACACACACACACACGCACATGCACGCACACGCACACACACACACACACACCTTTAATGGACAAAATAACCAGGAAAAAGTTCCTGCACTTGGTGAGAAGCTCACGGTGATTAGTGAGATGGATGTCTGCTTACATAATTGAAGACAGAGAAGCTCAGGGTCTTCGTGCTCTGTGATCACAAGGGGATTTCATGCTAATCACACTCATTGTTCTGTGATCTTGAAATAACTTTGTGCAGAAGGAGGCCCGGTCTGACCCTAAAGCCGTTCCCGCGGAGCAGAAGTCAGAGGAAGACGGAGAGTCAAGCAGAAGAAAGCAGAGGGTGACGCCTGCCAAAAGTGCTGAGCTGCAGGTACATACCTCCTGACAAGTGACCCATCTCCTCTGGCTCATCTCTAATCTGAGGTGTTTATACTCAGGTTCCCCTCACATCTTGAATCCCCCCTGAGGTACATCTCTGGGCGCTCTGCATAGTTCTCATATTGCAAGTCAGCGCACAGAGATCCGCTGTCCACATCAAACCCGGCGCAGAGTAAAAAGGAGTAATGTATTATTTAAGTGGCAACATTTGGGAATATTAAGTAAGATCCAGTTGTGTTGAAAGGTATACTTGGGCCATGTGACAAAGTGTTATGCAACTAAATGTATCATCACATTTAAATAATATCTAAATAACAGTATCTCAAAATAAGCTTTAATACGTTCATATATTGATTTCAAAAGAATTACCAGCTTTAATAGCATACTTGAAATGAACTATCAACATACACATTGGTCCATATATTAAAACATTCTATGCCTTTTAATCTTTAAAACATGTACTTCCTACCTCTAGATATTTGAGCCCCTGGTAAAATGCTGTTGAACATGTCTTAAAGTGGACCTATCATGCAACATTTGAATAATATAGTGTAGGACCATACCTATATAAGGCATATTTATACTTTTTATTTTTCAAAATACCAAACAGATCATGCATTTTAGCCATTCCTCATTTCGCTCAATTTAACACTGTCTTTGCATGGGCTGATTCTGTGAGAACAGCACCATCTGCAGGCCTGGCATATGTACTACAGCGTCTCCAGCGCTTTCGAACGGCAATGTCCGTGGCTATCTCCTCCTGATTGGTGGAGTTGGCCCAATAGCCGTAGCGCAACTTCTGTGACGTTATAGAAGTGTTCAAACCTGGATCAGTCTGTATCAGATCCGTTGCAGCCCCTTTTTAAGAGATTTGAGTATGGAGGAAAATAGAGAGGGTTGTGTTTTCTGACACTTGGTGAGTTCCCTGAAACACCGGGGACACATATTAATGTATAAAAGACGTACAAAAGTGCATTTTGCATNCGGCTTATATAACGGTGCGGCTAATCTATGGATTTTTACAGCTAACGGCCACTAGGGGACCTCCTAAATCTATGGATTTTACAGGTTACAGTCCACCACCTTTAGGTGGTGGACTGTAACCTGTAAAATCCATAGATTTAGGAGGTCCCCTAGTGGCCGTTAGCTGTAAAAATCCATAGATTAGCCGCACCGTTATATAAGCCGCAGGGTCGAAAAATGGGAAAAAAGGCGCGGCTTATAGTCCGAAAATTACGGTAATAGGCATACATTCTGTTAATGAATCATACTTGCCACTTCAGACCAAATGTGTTCTTCGCGTGTTTTCGTTTCTTGTCCCACACTCAAAAAACCATACTTTGTTTGTCCTCTGTCTTTGTTTATCTCTCTGCAGACTCCTAGCCAGGCGTGCCTCCGCTGCAGACAGACAGCGCTTCCTGCTCGAAGGGCTGTCCCAGATGCAGCTCGCTGTCACAGAGCAGGAACATGTGGCGCTGAACGCTCAGAGGCTGCTCCCCTCGCAGGAGGAGGTCATTAAGAGTGCATGATTGTTCCCTGAAAATCAATCTTCATTGTGACTATGCCCTTTCACAAAAAATGGGAGGACATCTATCACAGAGTTCATTTTGTCATCCAATTTTAACGAGGCATAATGAGTTAAACTGGACCAGGGCTCTGGGCCAATGCTTTCATGTCATTAGCCCAACACGTCTTCAACAATGCGAATGTTTACAAAAAATGTTTTTCTTAAAATGAGGCTCTGCTCTGAAAAAAATGTAAGCTGCATATCAAATCCAGCACTTTCTAAACATACGGTACAGCCATCGAGATGTCATATAATTAATGTTTATCTTATATTGCAACATATCTCAACCTTCATTTTGCATTGAAATTTAAAATGCTAAATGAAGGTTGAGTTTTCCTGTCATTTATTATATTGCAAAACATGTTGCACTAAAAAGTCATTTTGCATTGTCCATTTAATCTAATATGATGCAGCCATGTTGGCACAACATTGTAGTTAAAGCATTTCTCAGTTTATTTAAATGCGAACATGCAATAACAATGTGTTGTTACTTCAATTTAATATTGATCACAATATTACAAATGTTCATTTTGCCAATAATTGTGCAGGATAATGATTGTCAGTGAGTACACATGCAGCTGCTTTTCACTTCTCTCATGGTAGTCAGGAAAGTCATTGAAAGGTTTGGATATTCCGTGTGTATATGATATTATTGTAAAACAAAATTCCTCTTTAACCCCAACCCATCAACAAAGAGCCCCACACACAAACAATCCTAATCCAACCCCTGGTCATAACCGAGCTTTTGAACTCTCTTTAGGAGAAACTGTTCAGCAAAGAGAGTGGCTTCAAAGGGACACCCCAAACAGAGCAGCCTTTCTTATTTAAAATAAATGTAAAATTGCTGGCCCATTAAAAATATTTGATCATATTTAGAGAAGTATGGGAACATGTTTTTTTAGTGTAAAAGAAAAGTCTAATTGACTGAATCACGATTAAGCTGCTGCAGGAGTTTATTACGGCCGTTTTGTGCCACAGTCCCAATACAGCTGTTACTTGTCAACAGCAGGTGGGTGTTAGAGCCCTTTTTGATCGAGATCCTATACAAGCTGTCACTGAGATGAGGTTATCTGAAGGCTTCAGTGCCAGAGAGGGCCTGGCACAACACTGCTGCAGACTTGACTTACATACTGATTGAATCAACAAAGAAAATGGACTGAACACATCTCACACCTGCTGCAAGATCTACCTCTATTGAATTTTAGGTTTGGACGTTTATATCTGATAATAAATGTTGACATCCAACCTACAAAGGAAACAAGAGACAGCTGAAATCACTTTAATCCTTCTAAAGTGTATTTATTTTTATCGGCTTAGATATGTTTTCCAATATTAGATACCATCTACAGTACACTGTAGCTTAAATTAGGTGTTTTAGTCTCATTCAGATCCTTGCCCAAGTTTCTAATTTACAACATGAACGTGATAATAAGAGACAAACAGGAACTCACAATCTAATCCATTGTGTAAAAAAAGTATTTTGTACTGCCCCAGACTGATCATATGTTATTCACCTGACTTAAATGATTTGGTTTATTGATAGCTAATGTAACTGCAGGATTGAATGCTCCTATTGTAGGTTGCTTTGGATAAAGTGTAAGCTAAATGTAATGTAACATTTGGGCTTAAACATTTGAGTGCTTTTATTCTTTGCTAGAGTCCTGGACTGTGCCTGGCGGCCATGAGGAGACTGCTTCGCCTGAGACTGGCTCTGGCAGAGTTTAGTCTGGCCATCATGGAGGAGCACTGTGCTGATGAGAAACGCCAAGCTCTGGCCCGCGAGAGGAAGACTCCTGCTGAGGTCGCACTGCAGGAGTTTACACGCTGCACACCTGAGCCAGACTCTGTAGAACAGGTAAGATCTCATATCTGTGAACATATGCTAACACCGTGCACATTAATGTGCTGTAGTGCTGATACCCGGAGTAATCTGCGGCCGCGAGCAGTTACTTGTGACGAGCATGGTGTTATTTATATTAATTATAATATATAATAATATTATATTAAATTATAATGAAGCGTGAGCTGTGTGCTCGAGTCTTCCTGCCTGTCGGCTGAACTCTGCTGCTCCGCAACGACCTTCTAACTTCAGCAGCTACATTACCTACGGGTGCGTCCTGCGTTCGTTAATTGTAACTGTGGGGTCTGAGTGCGAGTCACTGTGGCACAGAATGGTTTGTACTACAGTAAAAGTAGAAGTACCAGAGTGTAGGAAAAATCCTGCAATCAAAATGTTCCTCAAGTAAAAGTACAAAAGTATTCTCATCAAAATATAGTGAAAGTAGCTACAGTAAAAGTAGTCATTGTGCAGATTGGTCCATTTCAGAATAATATATATGATATGTTTTATAATGATTGATCATTAAAGTGTTCTCAAAGCTGGTAAAGGTGCAGCTAGTAGTGATGGGAGTTACGGCTCTTTGAAGGGAGCCGGATCTTATGGCTCTGTTTCCTTTCCGAGAGCCGTTAAAAAGAGCCGTTTTTTTTTTAAGGGGGCGGGGTTAATAGGTTTATCTGCGAAATAATCACCAGGATAATAATTTACTGTATTGCCAGAAATCTACTTTTTTCACAGAAAAATGTATAACTTGCTACATCTCTCAGCCAGCCGAACTACTACTCAAGCAGCATGCGTTATGCCATCATCTACGGCAAATGTGCATTCAGGAAAGCAAGTTCCCGTAAAGGCGAGTGGATTTATGGCAGGCAGTGAACCAGCGATAAAAAGAACGGCTCTCACCAAGTACGGCTCGGTTCACTTCGTTCGTACCAAAGAGCCGTTCAAAAGAATCGGATCGTTCGCGAACGTAACATCCCTAGCAGCTAGTTTGAATGACTTTGTATACTGCAGGGTAGCTTGTGAATTTACTCCAGGTGGAACTAAAGTCTGATTTAAGAGTTCATTATATTTCACATCATTCATCCAGATCTGTTTGTTTGTAGCCTTTATTTAACCAGTTAAAGTCCCATTGCAAAGTAACTAAAGGTATTAAATACATGTAGTGGAGTAAAAGTACACCTTTTACCTCTGAATTGTAGAGGAGTAGAAGAACAAAGTAGCAAAGCATTGAAATACTTAAGTAAAGTACAAGTATCTCAAAAATGTACCCAAGTATAGTACTGGAGTTTATGCACTTGGTTACTTTACACCACTGGCTATAAAGACAGAAAGACTAAGCCTTGCACAGAGGCATGAAAATACATTTTCAAAATGCTCAACAGTGCTGCCAAAATTATAAACTGACTGCAACACAATTAAAATAAATTATTTTTATATATTTCTATTAGATGTGACTCTCTCCTATTATTGACACTGCTGCTTTAGTTGTTCTGACATCTAAAATCCTCTGT
>NW_011343060.1:11461-25996 GCF_000735185.1 Notothenia coriiceps | reverse complement strand
GATGGGGTGGAAATTACCATTGGAACCTAATTTTTCCATGTCGTCCAGGTTAAGGGAGTTTTCCAAACTTTTACTTATTCATTTTGTATGTGCTTTGTTTTTTATATTTACGGTTGTGAAACAAAAAACGAGGGTAGAAAAGTAAAAAACGCTCTATTAGGTAGGGGTGGAGTGTCCACACCTATAGTTCTAACGACTAATCTGTCGTTGTACTAATAACGTGTGCCACACGGAATCCGAACTCGGTGTTATTTTCCGGCTGAGACTTTGCACGTAAAAAACAATAACCCCCCCAGGACCCCCCAGGCTTTTGGGATCCCAATTTGGGATTGGGATTTTTTGTCAGGGTGGGTAACTTCGTACAAAAAACCCTACGAGGACCTAAGGCGCATATGCTTGTCGCACAAGGTCAAAGGGGACGGTAATAGGTCGGTTGAAGCTCGGTGTCGGGTAACTTCATCCTCACCTGGTGTAAGGTGTCCGGGTGTAGTTTGTTGGAACTTAGTTAATATAAGCCTTCCTTCTACACACGTGACGGCCTCCGTTTTACACCAGTGTTGGTCTATGGACTCCGACACGCTTTCAACGGACTATAACGTCCTTGAACCTTGGTGCGACAGCATATTGCGGCCTAGGTTCCGTTAGGGTTTGTACGAGTTAACCACTGTACAATCCCATCCCAAATTGGGGGATCCCCAAAAGTTTTGGAGAAACCAGCTCGAGTGCGCTAGAATTTGAAAATACACAGCTGGAACAAATCTGCCCTTCCTTACAGAGCCCCTCCTCCAACACACACGAACGCGCACATGAGGGCACGAGATAAGTTTGTGCACAGATGGAAGACTGACAGGCAGGTAGGCCATCCAGTTATTTTAGCCGGGCCGGCTCAGATGATTGGTCGTGCTTTTTACAGTACTACGGCTTCCACAGATGACATTTGTTTTTGTGAAAGCACTTAAGAATTAAGATATTCATTGCTATCAGGATGTTAAGAGCATTCCATGGAATATAACAAGTGTTTCTCGAGCCGGTTTCTCAAACTTACCTACCCCACCTTTAAACTGTCAAATAAGGAACCATTGACAACAGGGAAAAGAAAGGGGAATAGTTATATAGAAAGCAGACAATAACAAATTAAACATTACCCATCTTCTGAGTGCTGAAGCAGCACAATTTTAAGGTTGGGTGGAAGCTCTGCGAGGATATGAAGGTGGCCGGGGTAGATGGTCAGGTGGCTGAAGGCCTGCAGACCAGAAATGTATTTCATGATCACAAAGTTCACCGTAAATTATATGAATCTTAAAATGCTTAGAAGTTCAGTTCAGAACATAAAATAAAAAATGTTCACAGGAGAAAAATCACAAGAGTATGCCAACCATGATGCCAACACCATTTTGTTGTAGTATTTGGAATATATGTCTAGATTTGTTTGTCTGTAGTGTGTAAAGATGCAGATGAATTTTCTATACCAATATTTTTTTTAATCTCTAAAAATTACTTCCTGACTGACTAATTATAAGTAAACCTATGTTATTTTGAACTTTTAGACGTATAATGTTGTCATTTTATCAATCTGTAGCATTCTATGCCAACCAATAGACTAGAGAATCAGGTGCTTTTCTACAATGTTTGAGCATTGCTGTCATTAAGTTCCTGTTTGTTATTTACAGGAAACGTATACATTATGCCACGAACAGAAAGAAGAAAAGTTGCAGAATATCAGTTGGTTCAAAAAAGAGTAAGAATGATTTAGAGAATATATCAAGTTAAAAAGTTACAAATGTAAACGTAAAGTCTAATATTTACATTAGTGGCTGCTTCCTAAATTCCATACTTCCAGAGCTTTTGCCCGCCTCACACCTGTCTACAAACTCAACTTTTAATTTAGCTACACATCTGTCCAGTTTAGTTATTGCATGTTGCCGAATTGTGGCACTATTACATTGAAAAAATATGTCAACAGAAAGAATGACAGACAGACAGACACACATTGTTGTTGTCGCTCTTAATAATATATATATATATTTTTTAAATGCTGTTTTTAATGAAGTACCAATATGCAGAGTCAAGCTATGTGTGTGGTCGTATGTGTGAGTACACAAGCACTTTGTGTGCTCACACATCTAGAATCCCTCCGTTACGTTTATTTTAAAAGTAATTGTGTTTGAAGCTCCAGTACTTTGGTTTGAGGAGTGCGTTCAGAGCAAAGGCCATAACAGTACCGATGGTGTATATCTTATCTAGGGAATAAACAAAGCTGAGTATGACAGGCTCCATTAATCATTAGAGAGGGGGTTTGGTGATCCCATACCTTGGAGAGGCTATTGAGGGAGTCCTGCACTCCCTTCAGCATGCTGCTGGGCCTCTCCTCTTGAGAGAGGAGCAGCATCCTGTGAAGGTTGAGCAGAGCAGAGAACTGGGACACACCGGAGCCAGAACAGGCACAGCCTAGGACCTCAGCCACGGAGGCAACAGTGCAGCAGCTCTGGGAGAACAACAGAAGAGTGATGAAGGAGCTGTTGGTAATATTAAGAATTACAGCAGGGCGGTCCTGAGGAGACCCATTAAGTAAGTGAAGATGAATTGTGGCTACTGCTTCGACTTGTGTTGTTCCTGGAGCTACCTGCGTTTTGGGGGTTATAGCAAAGTATAAAAATAACTCTGAACAAGCCCTTTTTTGGGTAATTACACACTATAAAAAAGGGTTAAAGTCTTATGACAAAACCAGGAAAACATGCAAACCAGACTGTTGCAGCTGTCAATCACAAGGTAACCCCCCATAGCATACCTTGGTTTATCGTCTATTTTACTTTAAATGTGATCATCATTTCAAAATGAACTCATGCATTTGAGTCCATAAACGGATTCAAAATGTTTTTATAGAGGTGATAAATCAAATGATCTTCAATCTGACTTCTTTGAGAAGGCATCCTACATGCAGTCAGACAGTGGCAGCATATGGACCCCTGTTTTATACACTGTACTCTGGTTAAGACTTTCTACAGTGTAGGTGGGCATAAAAGTGATAAGATCATCATGTCTTTTCTATACATTACAAAAACCCAGCACACTAGTCTAGACAATGCCTGCAAGTTAAGGAGATTATTTAAAATATGATATGATCTAATGCACAGTACCTGAAACAGGGCCAGATATTGACCTGCCTCTGCAGGGTCAGACTGGCCATAACATTCCAACATGTTGAGAGAGGCTTCAGCCAGGATGGGGGGGGGCAGCTGGTGCTGGAGACACAGGCTGACGGCTTCAGTCAGCGCCTGACTGGCCT
The DNA here is from genome assembly GCF_000735185.1 of Notothenia coriiceps. Lineage (NCBI taxonomy): Eukaryota > Metazoa > Chordata > Actinopteri > Perciformes > Nototheniidae > Notothenia > Notothenia coriiceps. The sequence continues at coordinate 22,710 of NW_011343060.1, read as the reverse complement.
GAGCCAAGAGCTGCTGGGCCCGCCGCCTCTTCTGCTGATAGGTAGAGAGCAGAAACACACAAACAGTGGGGCAAAACATTATTTATTCAGCCACCAATTGTGCAAGTTCTCCCACTTAAAAAGATGAGAGAGGCCTGTAATTTTCATCCTAGGTATACCTCAACTATGAGAGACAGAATGGGGTGAAAGAATCCACAGGAAATCACATTGTAGGATTTTTAATGAATTAATTGGTAAATTCCTCGGTAAAATAAGTATTTGGTCACCTACAAACAAACAAGATTTCTGGCTCTCACAGACCTGTAACTTCTTCTTTAAGAGCCTCCTCTGTCCTCCACTTGTTAACTGTATTAATGGCACCTGTTTGAACTCGTTATCAGTATAAAAGACACCTGTCCACAACCTCAAACAGTCACACTCCAAACTCCACTATGGCCAAGACCAAAGAGCTGTCAAAGGACACCAGAAACAAAATGGTAGACCTGCACCAGGCTGGGAAGACTGAATCTGCAATAGGTAAGCAGCTTGGTGTGAAGAAATCAACTCTGGGAGCAAATATTAGAAAATGGAAGACATACAAGACCACTGATAATCTCCCTCGATCTGGGGCTCCAGGCAAGATCTCACCCCGTGGGGTCAAAATGATCACAAGAACAGTGAGCAAAAATCCCAGAACCACACGTGGGGACCTAGTCAATNCAAACCACGTGCAAGCTGGGAGAGCCAGACCGCAGTTCATTTCCTCATATTCCAAACGAGATATTACGGTAGCAAATCACTCGGTTCTTTACGACCAGAACTATTTCTGGTCGTAAAGAACCGAGTGATTTGCTACCGTAATATCTCGTTTGGAATATGAGGAAATGAACTGCGGTCTGGCTCTCCCAGCTTGCACGTGGTTTGATTGGCTAGCGCTTGCACTGGCGGGATTTGCATAAACGGGATTTGATTGGCTGATGCCAAGCATCGAGCCTCAAAAGTTGAACATTGTTCAACTTTCAACGGATAGATGCTCGTGATGCTTGCAAAGCCATGCCATGCTCCCCACAATGCAGTTCGGCGAAGATTAAAAATCTTCTACGTCACCCCATTCAAGTGAATGGGCGAAGCGTTGAACGCATTTGTCGATGCCTGCAGTGTAGACGGGCCGTAAGGCACACCTGTGCAATAATCATGCTGTATAATCAGCATCTTGATATGCCACACCTGTGAGGTGGGATGGATTGTCTCGGTTAAGGAGAAGTGCTCACTATCACAGATTTTTTCAGATTTGTAAATAATATTTGAGAGAAATGGTTATTTTGTGTATATAGAAAATGTTTTAGATCTTTGAGTTCATATCATGAAAAATGGGAGCAAAAACAAAAGTGATGCATTTATATTTTTGTTCAGTGTATGTGAAGCTGTTTGGTACACCTGCCAATAGAGGGCTGATTGTTTACATGTGTATGTACTTGTGAATGAAGATGGTATGCATTTTAATTGTTTTCTAACATAATTATATACAGTTAAAGGTTAAAGAAAGTCCTTTTGTTTTTTTTGTATTTAGGTCAGAACTTTTTGGTGCCTTCTATGAAATGAACAGAGCTCCAAATCAAAAGGGAAAGACGACGCAAGGAACAGGTTAGAGATTGTGCATTGTTTTTTAGACCTATGTTCACAATACAAAGCACTTTCAGACTTCCCACTTTTGTGAGAGATGTGAGCTATTTCAAACAGAGTATTAACTGCATATCTGTTTGTAGCATTTAAGTTTCATTCACATGGAGCCACATTTATTTAGTATTCCCATGTAACATTTATCTGCAAGCCTTGCATACCGTATCACCTGCTCGCACAACCTCTCCTCTGACTAGACTTACAAAAGGTCCAGAAGAAGAGGGAGGCAGTGCTCATTGGGACCAATTACAAGGTTTGTCTTTGAGTATGCAGGGCTGACTGAGTGTCAATAATTCTGTTGTTTCAGGTAGCCTGACGTGCTCTAAGGTGGCGAAGGTTTCGGTCTGCCCCCAGGCTCTGCTGGCGCTGAGGGAGCAGATCCGGGCCTTCGACCAGGAGACGAGACACGCCCTCCTCAAGCACGCCTGCTGGCACGCTGCTGAGGGAAGACCGCAGCCCTCGGAGGAGCATCGTGTGTTTCCCCGTGTACGTCTTGTTGAGACCTCTGCTCTTCTTTCACTCTATTGACATTATCTATCCACTGCAAGCCTCATGAATTGAATCACTCCACTGTTGTTATTATTATCATGTCTCTCCTTGCTTGCAGGGGAGACTTGGGACAGCTGAGTTTTATACACAAGAATCATGTTGCTTCAATATGTAGTGTGTATGAGACTAATGAGTGGTCTGCAACAATAAATACTACATCACAGCTCTTGAAATTCACATTTCAGACATGAAAAGAAAGCATCATGTTTTCTTGTTGTCGATCCATGCTTAATAACGCCTTGAGGGAATTTCTCAAAAATGTTGCATACACTTAGACTCAAGGATGAACTGAATATAATTTTGTGTTCAAGAGTCAAAGGAATCCTTACTTAAGAATTGACTTGCTTTATATCAACATTTCACACAAATGTCTGTTTTTTTGGAACACAATTTTGGACACATGGATGTAGGATGATGGCATACATATTTTTTTTCTTGTTTTCCTTTACAGAAAGCTGCTGCAGAGGAAATGTTAGGACCTCACTTCAGAGAGATTGTAGAAAACATGGATGACTATTTGAATCCACTCCTCACAAAGTTTGACTTTTCATGCTTAAGGTACATTTCATCAGATTCCCCATTTTGTCCACTACACAGGAAACGTTTTCTGCATCTGTGTTCACAAATGCATGCAGCAAGCTAGCACAAAGCACACTTTATCACACTATCTGGTTTTATCTTATGCTCTGTCAGTAATAAGGTAGTGTAGCCTTACTGATTCTTGCCTTCTCTTACATGCCTCAGGCCGCAGACTACACCACTACTGGTCCCTGAGATGACCAAAGCCAGAGATAAAGAAGAGAAAGGGAGCTCAGGTAAAGGATGAGGATCTGAGACCCTAAGGCCTTTGTGGTTATCTTTATAATGTATCACATGAACAATACACAACATCTGCTCTGATTCCTATCTGTTTTATTGGCACCGCATCAGCAGTGTGTTTCTATTGAAGCACGCGGCAGTTCATCCCCCTCAGACCAATTGTTGCTGAACCTGTGATTTAACGTGATACACGCTGATTTACACACAGCACCTTTACAAGGCACAGTGGGGATGATAGTGCCACTAAGCTTTTTTATAATTGTTCACTCAAAGATAGTTAAGTTGGAACACTTACACTCTCTTATGAACATAAGGCGTCTAGCAATAGGTACTTGGAGGTTGTTGTACAGCACCATCTAACAGATTAAATCAAAACTACTTCAAAGATATTTTGTCATCACATTTACGAAACAAGAGAAAAGTGTTTTAAAAGTCTCTTTATTACTCCCCTTCAGCATTCCACAGTTAAAACGAGACATCACAATGATACAAATGCCAAGATCACCAAAACAAATCAATTAAAACAAGTATCATAAAATATAGAAATAATTATCAGTTTTTAAAAATGTGTCTCCGCAATACAGATTGTTTTTGTGTGTGGTCCCCGCAAGTTATGATCAGAAACATGGACGCCATTGCAAATCAAAACGTGTGTGTGTGTGTGTGTGTGTGTGTGTGTGTGTGTGTGTGTGTGTGTGTGTGTGTGTGTGTGTGTGTGTGTGTGTGTGTGTGTGTGTGTGTGTGTAGTGAAGTTACCAGCAGAATCAGGGGAGTATGTGGTGTTGCTGGCAGACAGGAAGTTACTGGAGTTGCCGCTGGAAGCCTTGTCCATCCTGCAGGAGGAAAGCCTGAACTCTGTGTCTCGAGATTTCTCCCTGCAGCTCCTCCACAGCCGCCTGATCCGAGTAGAGCCAAACAAAGGTACCAGAAACACGCACGCACATACATTTACAGGACTGTCTGCAAACACTGCCACTGCCCAAGGACTCCCTAGCATTCCCATGAAAATAGTTCACCATCATTATTTATTTTTTGCAGAACTTTATGCAGACTTTTTTTGTGTTTTGTCTCCTTAATCATAAAAAAAATACCAGCTTTCCGTAAAAAAAAGACTCAGCTGCCAAGTTTACTAAATTAAAGGATTAAGTGATTTTTTTTTCAACTGCCACTAACATGCATTTAGTTGAAATAAGTATAGTTTCACACCAATCAATATGTTCACCAATATTGTCAGAACTTAATTTGATAAACAGCGTCGCTCTGCTAAGAATGTCTCCCTTTTGATTTAAATTGAGCTATCATTTTGTGTTATCATTTCCCAAAACTGTGATTGGAACAAAGGGCAGGTGAGCAACAAATACAGTAGTATCCTTCTGGAAGACAATTCTAAGAATCCATATCCAAAATTGATGCACAAATACAAGATCCCGTTTTGATCACACATAAACCAGTGACAGTTGCACATCTGTGCTTCACTACTGTAATATATGGTCAATTGTTTTTGTTGGATTAGGAATACAAAAAGTAATGTTTTATCTTGGTGGACTGAATCTGATTCAAATCAATTAAAAAAAACATTTATGTTAAAAAAACTAAATAAAACCACAAATGAATTGCATTATTTAAATGAATACAATCACGTTTTTTTTGGAGGTCTCCTATGAGCTTAACATCACAAGAAAGAAATCTAGTTACTTTTTGGAAATGATGCTTCCATCCTCTGGGTAATAATGCACATTCATATTTTGAAAAGAGGAGGGGGTTGAAAGAGCAGTGAATCTGATGATGCAGACATCTTTAGTGTGTGTGTGTGTGTGTGTGTGTGTGTGTGTGTGTGTGTGTGTGTGTGTGTGTGTGTGTGTGTGTGTGTGTGTGTGTGTGTGGTGTGTGGTGTGTGTGTGTGTGTGTGTGTGTGTGTGTGTGTGTGTGTCCTAGCATTACTATACTTGTGGGGACCTACATCTGTTCACACAGTCACGTGTGGGGACTCGCTTCCCTTATGGGGACAAATTGGAGGTGAAATATGGGAATCATTAATTTTAGGGTGAAGACTTGGTTAGGGTTAGGCATGTGTTGGTTAAGGTTAGGATAAGTCTCTAGGAAATGCATGCAAGTCAATGGAATGTCCCCTGAAGTGATGTATACATGGTGTGTGTGTGTGTGTGTGTGTGTGTGTGTGTGTGTGTGTGTGTGTGTGTGTGTGTGTGTGTGTGTGTGTGTGTGTGTGTGTGTGTGTGTGTGTGTGTGTGTGTGTGTGTGTGTGTGTGTGTCTGTGTGTGTTTGTGTGTGTGTGTGTGTGTGTGTAATTCATACTGGTCCTCTCACACACGTACATTCTCCTTTTATGTAAATACATTTTCACTCTCATACACATATATTTACATTCATAAATTTTGCTCTCATATTATCATATTTCGATTCACACATTCATACATTGTCACTCACTATAGGCCTATATACATTTTGCTCTCATATTTATATAGTGTAACGCTCATATTTATACATTTTGCTCTCATGCACATTCATTCAATGTTTACATTTTAATATTCTAAATATATGTATGCAAGAGAAGAATGTATGTGTGAGAGAAAGTATAGTGGAAACAGGAGTATAGTCATTATCGCGCTGTGATTGGCTCAGAAGGTCGAGAGGGGCGGTCCCATGTTCAGAACTTCGGATTCAAATTAACATGATGGAGGGAGATGAATCCGTGTATCTTCGGACCATTTGTTCTTCTTTATTAAACAAGTAAACGGAAGAGCGTCTGAGAGGCATTTTTGCTTTTTACCTTACTAAATGGTCTAATGGTCATTGGAGCGAGGGGCGGGGCGAAACTGTGTTAACTGTGGCAGACTAAACAACTGGGTCGTGAAACTTCCAGAGAGGAGACTGAAAGGTCTGAAGAGTTATCCTCGAGCGTGGCGTTAAAGGTTGACATCGGTGAATATTTCTCTATTAACTCCCATGCTGAAAGGCTTCCCCTGGCTCTCTCCTTAGAAAGGTCATGAAAGGATTTAGATAGCCAGCATTGTTCGTCACAAAATAACCTACAGCGCTTTTTGCTGCATGAATACATATCTAAGCTAAACCCAACCTCTTGGGAATATACATTGTCCTCTGTATTCCTCCTTCTCAATATTCTACAAACGTACCAAAATCCTAACAACGTTTTTGCATTTAGCACTGCTTGCTAGTGCCTTATTTTCCTTAAACTTGAACACCCCTCCCCCACCTGTCATAATAAATGGATGCTTACATGTATATTTACGTCCGGTTTTATTTCTGTCTGATCCAAAGACAGCATTCCCATACCCAAACAGTGGATCTGCTTAGTAAAATAGTGTGAGGAACAGCTTAATGTGAAGGAATACAACATTTCCAAAGTTGAACATTTTAGTCACAAGCTAAAGGGCGATGGCGATGTGAAGCAAGGATAATAGTAAAAAAATTGCATTCTTTTTTTGTTTCATAAGAAAAAAGGAAGCAAATCTAATTAGGTTGGTAAATAAATTAATGCTTTATCAACAGCTTTCATTTGCAGAGGGCAATAGATGTTGCCGCCATGAGGAAACTTTTACAACTGTTCTTCGGTCACCAATAAATGTCATTGACTTTGCAGATACTGAGACGTTTTATTTTTTTTTTTCAGTCCAAATGCCTTGTAATCTACCCTGCAGAAGTGTATGTATTAATTCTGCTTCCTGTCTGTGGCAGTTGAAAGTGACAACAAAAAGGAGACCAAAGGTGGCAAGGGAACGAAGGGGAAGGGAGATCAAAGCCAAGCCATCAAAGTGGTGAGTTCAGTAAATTAATCAGGGCCTGCCAGATACAGACAGCAATATTACTTTTACCTGCTGTCAGCACCAGCAATTATTTAAGTTCCTCTTGCTCCCTTTTAAGTGTGCTTTTTCGATCAATTACATAATGTGCTTTCATGAAGATCGCTGCGTATGTATCCTCTGTCATACACTACTTATATTTTTTCACCAACCCCTTCCTGTTTTATTCTATATTCTCTGTATAAAATCCACTTTCACATTCTTACCTGCAACGGACATTTGCACATGTCTGTATACATTTTATTGTGTTAGTATTCTGGATTTCACATGCAATAACCTTGAATTTATGTATCCAGATACCTGTGTCTCATGCACTGCCCTCAAACTCCTTTCCAGTGGACATGCGTCATTTCAAATGTATACATTTTTTAAAATTATTATTCATATTTCAGTTTTTTCTTAATAGGTACAGAAACCTTTTTTCATAGAGGATTATTCTTAACATTCTTTGACAGATATTGTTGACCATCACAATGAAGGCACCTTTGGTAAGTAAAGGACTCATTAATATACTTTGAGAAAGCACATTACAAACCTTGAATGACATTAAAAACTAAGATTAAAAACTAGTGTAATTATATACAGAGTTGAAATGCACAGCACTCAGACCGAAACAAATGTTATGTACTGAAAAGCTTAAACTGCTTTTCTTTCAGGTTTTGTATGGATGGTGTGTTTTGGACCGTGGGAGAGTTCTACTGAGGCTCATGATGTTCTGAGTCATATAATGTTATTTGTATACCGTATTTCAGTCAATCATTGCATGACACACGTTTCAAATCAGAAGGTTTAATGTCTCATTTGTTTTATTCAAAATGTGTAATAGTCATAGTGCATATGCAAAATAATAATTTAATAACAGGGGAGGAAGGCACATCTAAAAAACAAATACCAATTACATTTAAAAAAACAATTAATAATAATAATAAATAGGATTTATATAGCGCTTTTCTAGACCCAAAGACGCTTTACATTATGAGTCAGGTCGACAAACAAAACAAGAACAAAAACACAAACAAAAACAAAACAAAAACAGAAAAGCAGTCAGGAGGATGTTGGTTCAGAGGGGGGAGGGGCGGGTTTAAGGATAAGCAGAGTTGAAGAGGTGGGTTTTGAGACGGGACTGGAACAGGGTGAGGGAATCAGACTCACGGAGGTCTTGGGGGAGGGAGTTCCAGAGCTTCGGGGCTGCCACAGAGAAGGCTCTGTCCCCGAAGCTCCGGAGTTTGGCCTTGGGGATTGAGAGCAAACCGGCAAATGCCGGTTTGGCAAATGCCTTAAGCAGCATCTCATCTCATTGCATACCTGTGGATCTCTGCAAACCACACTAAAGCTGGTATATTTAAGTTTACATGTTTTTACCCGTTATAAGAAGATTTTTCCTAGTCTAATATGTATTGGGGGGAAATAGGTTGGGAAAGATTCACAGTCTTTCACTGAGCATATTTAGTACCAGGTTTGAGAGTTTTTAGTTTTTACTTTAAAAATGTCATCCGTTGCAATTACTAGTTACCTGTAAAAAAAAAAAAAGTATAAAAATATAAATGTCATATTACCTGATTACTTTATGTTACTTTTGGGCTCAATATCAAATGCAATGCAATAAATACAAGACAAAATAAATAAGATGTTTTTTTCTTGTATAATGTAAGACAAAAGAACAATGTGACCTTAGAAACGAAGAAACCAAATAAGGCTTACAGAATAGTGCAGCCTACAAAGAAAAGCATTATATCTGATCCGTTTACAACAAACAACATGCTCTTTTTAGTAACATTGTAATCCTGCTCGTAATCCCACGTTTGTAACAGAATATGATTACATATCTTTTTATGTAACTATTAGGCAATAGACCTTTGTTTGTATCCTGAGTAAGTAATCCCATGACATGTTATCCGTTACTCCCTAAGCCTGTTTACTACATTATACCTGTGTATGTAATATAATGTAATACTTCAAACAGGCATTGTTAAAAATAATACATTCGGTCAGATTTAGGAGACTGAGAGAAATAAAGGGGGTCAGTGGAAGCATCGATCTTCCACCATGATATACATTACATGTCACTTGTTGGACGCTTTTATCCAAAGTGACTTACACACATTCAGTACTGTGGGCAATCCCCACAGGAACAATTTGGGGTGAAGTGTCTCAGGGACACAACAACATACTGACTGCAGTGGGATTCAAACTTGCTATCCTCTGATTCGAGGATCAGCGCACTAACCCACTGAGCCACAGCCTCCCATATAGACATCACATAAGGATGTCGTAGAAGGATCCTTAGAAATGTTGTGTGTTGTATACCTCACCCATTCTTCCCATCTTTGTAAGGCTTTACAATATGCCGTTGTCTCTCTGGCACAGATGGGACCAGCTTAAGCAAGAGGATGAAGGAGATTTTGGAAACCCACAGCCAGCATTGTACCCATCTGTGGGAGGGCTTCATGGGGAGCACAGTAACCCCCAGGTTAGAATTCAAGTCAGCATGTTAGGGTCTTTGCACTGAGCATACTGAGATCCAACTGTATGTGTCACACTGCAACCCACCTGATAATTTCTGCAGCACTAACCCCTCTCCTATATGTGTTAAGTCTTTCCGAGGTGGAGCAGCTGCTGTGTGGATGCAGCGCCTTCATTTATCTGGGGATGGAGCGCTTCATGGCAAACATTCCACCTGCCAAACTGACAGCCCTCAGTCTGTGTGGTAATGTACACCATACAAGATTTGATATTTTAATGATTGTATGTTGTTTTTATAATTTTAGATGTTAGACTGAAACACTGGCAATATGCTGAACGTTTTCACATGAATACTATTGTTTATATCCATACTTAAAACAACAATATTTCATTTTCTGCTTCTTAGGGGTGTCTTTTGCCTTGTTAAATAGCATTGGATCATGGGAGTTTTTCATTTCAGTCAGCTTCTCCGAGTTAGGATTCCTTCATTGTTAATTGTGCAGGTGTCCACAGATGTCGCTTTCTCTCTAAAACAACAATGAACTAGGAGTAAAAGTACTGGATCAAATAGTGCCACATTAAAAATCTGACTTTCATTTGACCAGCTCTGATAAGATCTGATAACAAAAATCCATAATATAGTTGTAATTAGTGCTGTCACCAATTTAAAAAAAGAACATTTGCCATAGATCAGATGCTTCGTTGCTTATTTAGTGGGAATGATGATACAGCATTCCAACTATCTGTTATGCTACGCACAAAATTCTTTATTATTCCGCCGGGTTATTTTGCACCTCTTCTTCTCTCACATTCCACATCGCAGAAACTCCGTTCAAACGTCAAAACGTTCAGCTCGGTCGGGAATCGATGGCTATTACTTTTCTTTTTCATAACTTTCATAATTCCAGAGATACATCCCATCATTCATCCCATTTTTAACATTGAAGTCAATGGAGAAGCTCTTCAGACTTGAAAGATTTTCATGCGACTTCAACTGCTAACTGCTCCTTTCTACTTTCACTCAGAAACCTCATTCCAACTTTAAAATGTTACACATCTTTCTGACATTATTCGTGTTACACACATTTTAAATCTGATTCGTACTTTTAGAGATATTAAACATTGTTCAGGCCTTGGTAAAGAGGCCTTCTTCAGATTTTAGAGTGCGTGATGTCACAGCTAGAGTGGAAAACAGATTTAATTTTGCCTTCATATTTTCTTTTAAACCTGCCATAATTCCCAAACCCTACATTCCTGAGACATAATTAAAAAATAAATAAAAATTAAGCAAAATAATTAAACAAAATGCCTCTTGAGGGCATGAAGTGACAAAAACGTTCAACATGTCTCCATTAAACCCCATTGTAAATTCAGCCTCATCTTTCCCCACCACAGCAGCCGCACACCTTTAGTTAATCTGCCAAAAAGGCCACATTATTAACCCGAAAGTACACAAAAAGTACACTTCAGATGCTCAAGTTCCTTGACATGCTTACATTTTTATACAAGCACAAACAACATCAACATCGGGGGCTCGGTCGGCGCAGAACAAACTTACCTACACCTCATTTGTGTCTGACCTGTCGCGCCCACTTTTGGGCTCGCTGATCTCGCTACTCTATCTCGCAAATCTTCGCTTCGCATTATAAGCGTAACGCGACACACTTGCTGTCGTATTAGCTGCATCTCGACAACTCCCGCCGCTGGTAAATAAGCAGTAGACTTTAGACGACGAGACTCGTACAGTCAACCTCGATACTGTAGTAGCACAAGGTACTGTGTCCACAAATATAAACTCGATTGTGCACAGGTCTCTAGTTTCCAAAGGTACCACTCTCGTAAAAGTAACAAGACTTACTCTCTATTTGGAGAATGTACACTTGCAAAACAACTTCTTGGCATTGTCTATAGCCACTGTAA
>NW_011343060.1:0-11416 GCF_000735185.1 Notothenia coriiceps | reverse complement strand
ATTAACCATTATCTGAAGTCTGCTGCTGTTTCATGGCGAGGGATGCGTTGCCATAGTAACACCACATTACGTAACATCAGATTTGATGTAGCGCTGAGTTAACCATTATCTGAAATCTGCTGCTCTGAGCATGTCAGTTGGAGCTATGACATCATCGTGTTCCATGACACAGGTGTTTATATTTGAGCTAACACGTGTCCAGAGATCAAAGGTTTCCATGGTGAGAGCATTTTCATTGTTCTGAATGAGAGATAAACCTCTTACATGTGAACGTTTTGTTGAAGAACCGTAACAGATATCGGTGACATTTCAAAACGTGAAGCATGTCAAGGAACTTGAGCATCTGAAGTGTACTTTTTGTGTACTTTCGGGTTAATAATGTGGCCTTTTTGGCAGATTAACTAAAGGTGTGCGGCTGCTGTGGTGGGGAAAGATGAGGCTGAATTTACAATGGGGTTTAATGGAGACATGTTGAACGTTTTTGTCACTTCATGCCCTCAAGAGGCATTTTGTTTAATTATTTATTTTTTTATTTTTTTATTTTTCAAGCTATGAGATGTTTTCCTACGCTTGTCATGACGAATTATGTCTCAGGAGTGTAGGGTTTGGGAATTATGGCAGGTTTAAAAAACAATATGAAGGCAAATTTCAAGCTGTCCTCCACTCTAGCTTTGAGATCATACACCTTAACGAGCTGCTCAATATACATTAATGTTAAAATCTGAAGAAGGCCTCTTTACCAAGGTCTGAACAATGTTTAATATCTCTAAAAGTATGAATCAGATTTAAAATGTGTGTAACACGAATAATGTCAGAAAGATGTGTAACATTTTAAAGTTGGAATGAGGTTTCTGAGTGAAAGTAGAAAGGAGCAGCGGTTGAAGAAGGAGCAGTTGAAGTTGCATGAAGATTGTTCAAGTCTGAAGAGTTTCTCCATTGACTTCCATGTTAAAAATGTGATGAATTATGGGATATATCTCTGGAATTATGAAAGTTATGAATGAGAAAAGTAATAGCCATCGATTCCCGACCGAGCTGAACGTTTTAATGTTTTAACAGAGTTTCTGCGATGTGGAATGTGGGAGAAGAAGAGGTGCAAANATCACGGTAAAATATGTTCGTTTTGTTGTAGTTGTAGCCCCCGAGCCAGCGCGTCTTGTTTTTTCACCGCGGCTGTCAGCTGTGTTTACTCACATCATTCAAACAAGACGCGCTGGCTCGGGGGCTACAACTACAACAAAACGAACATATTTTACCGTGATTAAGTTGTAATACACGTTTCTAAATGATGCCGACGTAACAACATACTGATACCAGTTAGTAAAAACCATGAATTAATGCTTGACAAGTCTGCAGACAAGACGGCAGGCGAAAAACCTTTTAAAATGCTTGTTTTCTGAATGGAGATTGGGTCGACCAGGCTAAGCTAACGTTGTATATGCTCCGTCCACACTCATAACAACGGCCTACAGACATAAATAAACCAGCGACTGTATTCTCCATGACACAGACAGTCTGTGGTTTGTACTTGTTTAACTTTTGTCCAGTTTCTGAACAGATATGAGGAGCTGTGAGCTCTGTGTGCTAACTGCTAACAGCTAATGGCTGATGTTTTCTGTTTGAACGTCAGTGACGGCAGGCTGAGATCCTCACCTCTGATTGGCTTCCACAAGAACGCGTCACGTGAATTGGACGCTCAAGTTGAAAAAATTGAACTCTCGCGATTGACGCTGCCCCCATCAATCGCCTCAATCGCGTGATTCGCGCCGCGTCCACCGCTTCATGCGCGCCGTCGGAGCGAATTTGCGTCTGATCGTGTCTCTGCATTGACTTTAAATGTAATCGCGCCGCCCCCAAAAGTTGCATCGCGTCCGGTGTGAACGCAGCATTATGGGGTGTCATCATATGCCATTTCCATGTAAACGCATCCCTCGCCAGTAAAACACATGTCGCTGTACTCCAAGGACACGGTCCGATCATCCCCAAACTTCATTGTATATTTCACCGGCCATGCCTCAACAGCTTTTAAGCCAAATCTGAGATCTCCCACCTAGGTTTGGTTGCCATGGAAACGCATCCCTCGCCATAAAACACGATGTCGCTGTGGCCAATGGACACGGTCCGGTGTCCTTCCCACCAACTTCACCTGTATCAACTCTCCCATGCCTCAACACTCTACGTCAAATCTGACATCGCACATTATTGCCGTTTCATGGAAACAAATCCCTCGCCAAAAAACCATGATGTTGGTCATAACGCCTATGAAAGGGTAAAAAACAGCACCCACACTTCAAGAAATGGTTAACGGTCCACCTCAACCAGCCTAGCAATTATGGGGTTTCATCATATGCCGGTTTCCATGGGAAACGCATCCCTCGCGGCATAAAAGGACTGATTGTCGCATAACTCCTATGAAATATTCAAAAAGTGCTCAAACTTTCCACGTGTGCTAACAGGTTCCCAGCGGTGAAGACAATCTACGGGCCAGTTTTGGATTTCTTCAAATGTCCGGTTTGCCATGGCAACACAATGGCTCGCCATGAATACACGGTTTTCTTCATAACTTCAGTGAAAAAACGGCCCAAAAACTTCACAGGTTGGTAACGATGCAGCCATCAACGCATCTAAGCTGTATTATGGGAATGTCAATCAAATCGCCGTTGGCATGGCGACAGATCATTCACCATTCAAGTTAGTTCAAAAGTTTGCAGTTCAAATATTCTGGGCTGCTTTCCAAAGCCCCTTTTTACTTTCTTTCTATCCTCCTCATCACCGACATTCAAGCCCAGTGTGTTCTTGTATCATTTCAATCTAAATTCTTCACTTTCTTCTTACACATTTACATTTCGCATAGCAGTTTAGCTTCAGCTTTCAGCATAAGCATTCCACTAGCAATTTCTTCAAGGACATTGATTCTATAGGTTTTATTACTGTTGGTCTAGTGGTCTCGAGTCAGTGTTAATACTCTGGTACATGTAGCTTGTGCTGATTAATCGGCTTTCTTGCCTTTTCGCTGCCTTGCGATTCATCGGGATAAAAAACCTTCCACTGGTTTTGGGGAAAGCTCATTTATGTAATTTGGCGGTAATTTTCTTTACAGCTTCCTTGAAGACAAACCACTTTGCTGAGAGCCATGCGGCAAAGGGATATTAATCAATCCAGAATCAAACAGGAGGAAGCAGACAATATTATATAGTATTACCTTCAATTTTTTGGGTCACAGCAAGTAATAATATAAGGTTATCCAATAAAAGATTAGAAAATAAAAAAGACTCCATTACCACTATCACTGCATGTTAGCCCTTGGCAAAACTTTAAGAAAGAAGATCGAATAAAGGTCATCACCACCTCAAATAAAAGACATAATAATAACAACGATAAGGACCAGTCTTCCTATGTTTCCTAACATCTATAGCACTCTGTGTCTTGTTATATTCTACGATTTTAGGAATCATAGTTCTTCGGGTGTTCAAACCTTTTTCAAGATAAAAAAAATAGGTGGGCAAACTGCTGTAATGACTGAGTGACTGCCTTTTAGAGCAGAGCTGTTTGTGGGATTATGTAGGCAGTAATGGAGCATTTAGGCCTTTCTCTGCAAACCCATCATCTTCATCCCTTTGTGTGGGTAAATATAGCGAAATATCCATCTTCTGCTGTGAGAAATCCAATTACCGTAATTTTCGAATATAAGGCGCACCTGGATATAAGCCGCAGCAGCTAAATTGAATGATGTGTAGACTAATATAAGCCGCACTGGACTATAAAGCCGCAGGTGTTTTAATGTTTAATTACCATATGTAAGGATTCGTGCACGGAGGGGATTGTCGGGAAAGAGAGGGCTGTTTGAGGAAGCTCCCATTTATTAACATTTCAACAAACAAGTTGCATATTTGCATAACGTATTCAAGTGTTACCATTTAGTGCAATAGTAGCTACAGAAGATGTACTGTGCTGTATAAACTGTACTGTATCACATAGCGTTTCAGACACACAAACTTTTCAACTTTCAAACTTAAACGGTGCGCTCCCAGCGCACGTACCGGCAGTGATCTACAGCAGTGGTTTTCAACCGGTGGTACGGGGACAAACTGTCTCGCTCTCGTAATGTCTGTCTGTCTTGCTCTCGTTCTGTCTCTCGTACCACTCTCGGTTCCACTTTTACTTTTGCGCGCTACCTGTCTCACTCTTTTCCGGCCTCCAGCTTTTCCTGCTGGAGCCGGCCGCTTAAAGGTGGGGGGCGCGGACCGGCCATAGAGCCCATAGAGTTAAAGGTGGTGGACTGTAACCTGTAAAATCCATAGATTTAGGAGGTCCCCTAATGGCCGTTAGCTGTAAAAATCCATAGATTAGCCGCACCGTTATATAAGCCGCAGCGTCGAAAAATGGGAAAAAAGGCTTATAGTCCGAAAATTACGGTAGGTATTCCTATCAGATCATGCTATAACATTGCCTCAACATCAATCTACTAAAACATCATAAAACGGACTAAACCTGATGAGGATTGCTTCGGAATACTATTCATTTCAGTCACTCAAAAATATTTTTGTTTATTCTTTTGCTCAAATTGAAAACAATAACATTCATTCCAGATGTAAAGATCAGCCATATAACAATCCTTCCTTTTTTTTTTTTTAATGTAAGGAATTGGTTAATGGAATATAGTCTTATAGGATGGAATCACAATCAAAATACTTTATTTATTGCGGGGAAAATTGGGTTTTGTGAAAGCTGCTCCATTTTAGAATAAAGAATAAGTAATTTTTTAAAGAAATAATATTTTGCAATATAAAATTCAAAATATATATTTTTATAGAATATTTCTAACATTTCTATTAAGTATTTTAAGATAGATGTATTTAATCCTGTCAACCTTTGGTCCATTTGTCTCAGGAAGGCTAATGAATAACTTAACATTTAAATGTTTCTTTTTTCTTTGCATGATCTTTAAAGAACCCTTGGCCTTTTTAATTTATTTACATTTTGGGAACAAAAAGACTCTAACCGCCTCCCCCTTTTTAATTTATTAGAGAAGGCCTTTTCCTTTTTAGCTCTCTTTGAATAAATAATAACCTGCCCTGAGGAAACTTTAACTTCTTCACATCTTCAAAGATAGTTCACGAGTCCGCTTCATCTTTTTTATCTTCCTCCGTATTTCAGCAGCATACAGAGGTGGTGTGAGTGTGTGTCGACTTGAGGTGGACTCAGAGTGATTGACAGAGTGTCAGGTTGCCCTCACACGTCGCCCCAGGCCAGACATATGTGCCTCCCTCAAGCCTGGCGCTACTGCTGCTAACTATAGTGTGACTGACACCAAGGTCTGAATGCCAGCTGTTACTTCACAACAAGCACAACCCATCATGCTTAATTGGCCATCAGGATAAGATGAGCCGAACGTAAGATGGCAGATTTGGGTTTCTCTGAAAAATAATGTCACCCAGCACCATCTGCATACATACAGTATCTTCTCTGGAAATTGTGGTAATTTGTCACCACTACATTTATATGCGTTTTATACATCTCCCTTTCCAAGCGTATAGAAGAACTATCGAAGAGGCAGAAGGCCCTCCTTTATGCCCTCCTTTCCGCTCCGTCATTGCAACGTTACTTCTGGTCCCGGCTCAGTCAAATGAATGGAGAGGGAAAATAACTCTGGATTTGGTCTTAAATGTATCCAAAAGGATATACTTACAGTAGAGATGTTAAGATTCACCGATTCACATCGGTGCACCGGCATAAACGTTCAAGATGCGAGTGCACCGGTTGAAAGAGTGCACATCGGCTACAGTTTGGGTTGAACCGGGTTGAACTCGCGATGCATCGATTGCGTAGCGTCTTTGCATCGGTAAAAAAACGATTCATTCATATAAAATCCCCTCATCTTGTCAACGCTCACCAGAGACGATCTTTGATATTTGCTTCGCCACTACGGACAACGAGAGTCTCAGTTATCAACACACACGGAAGTTGAGGAGAAAGAGAAACACAGCGCACCGAAAAATACCTACAAATCAAACGTTTGGCAACACTTCGGATTGTTCAAGAAAGACGGTGTAATAGTCATTTATGCTATATAGTTGACCGCAGGTCATGGGAGTAATAAGGTATCCGTAGACCTTTGTATGAGGTATCTTTATTACTTAACAGGTCTACAGCCATGATACATAGATCCGTCCTAGATGCGGACTCGCATACACACAGTATCACTCCGCAGCCGCACCCCATCAGTAACGTCCTGATGGTATATGTGCGCGGCACTATATACTACAGACGGTCAACTTGAAAAATCACTCGCAAATTGTTAACGATGCCGAGCCGCTTTAAAGTACACAAGTAGTACGAGGAACTTAGCGACGCACATAAAGAGGCGACGTGGGGTCTGCGGCTGAAAAGAGAAACCTGAAAGTGAGACATATGAGTTAAATCACTCAGTGAGAGGTGTTTAGCTTACAGAGCCTGTGTGTTTAGCTTACAGCAGCCTGTGACGGCCAATAATAATTTAAATGTCTTCCTTACTGTAAGCAGTTATGAAATACCTGTTTGTGAAAGGTTATTTGTTTTCTTTATTGTTCAGATAGAAACCACTGCTTTCTGCTCACTGGTGAGTTAGCCTCTGAGTGTTAAGCACATCAGGCTGGCAGCTGTATGGGCATTGCTCTATGGTAGCTGTTATTTGCACATTGTTAATCATGAGCAATGCATCCTTACATTGTTTAACTGTGAGGTGTTATACAATTGTACACTGGAGAGCTTTTAAAGGTAAAAAAATAAACGGCATGATGGGATGTGCAGTACCAAATATGTAAAGCACTTTTTTGTTAATGTATGATTTGCTGCTGCATATAAGGAATAAAACAAAAATCCTCTGTCGTACCATATTGAAGTATCATTATTTTTGCATCGTGTTGAATCGCATCGTATCGCCCCGAATCGCATAATGTTGAATCAAATCGTATCGAACTGTATCGCAACAGGGGTGAATCGTATCGTATCGCATCGCCTGGTGTTTCAAAGGTATCGTTAATGTATCGTATCGTGGCAACGTATCGAGATGCGCATCGCATCGGCCTCAGTGATGGAGATGCACATCCCTAACTTACAGACGTCTCTTTCCCAAAGTAAATACTTGTCAAAAAGCCTTACATGTCCCAATTTGTGTCACAGACTGACAAGTAAAGTGTATTACAACCGTCTGGCTACTAAAATAAATGCCCAGCTCACTTCCTGAGGCCTAAAACATGGCAGACTCGCTGGAAGAGGACCTGTGTCCTATTTAGAAATTAAGGGCTCATTTAAAGCCAATATGTTTTGGTTTCAGGTGTAGGACTGGGAGATATATCCAATATACTTGATGTATTGTGGCTTGTCGTGTGTGGGTTGTAGTAAATGACAAAATATAAATATACATTTTCACATTATATCCTTCTATGCGGCCAGCATTAGACACGCAGACGCATGCTCCTTGGCACGAGAGTGTGTGGTGTATCATGCGTTTATTTGTATATCTGAAGGAAGTGAGGAAAAAAGGAGACAGTGTCAAGCAAAACATTTTTCATGTTTTTTTTTTTTTCAAACTTTATTTCAGAGAAAAAATGTTGTTTGTGTGAATAATTACTCAATCATAATAACAAATAATACATTTCAAAAGACCAATCTCACTTCAGAATAGAGTTTCACCACCTCAGGGTGTTCATATTAGTTAACTGTTGGTTGTTAATTGTTATTTTTAAAGAAGATAAGAAATGTCAAGGTGTATTATCTAGAGACTAGAGATAGCCTTAAAATAGCAACATACTATTAACAAGTCAGATATTATTACTAAGCCCAGCACTAGTTTCAGGTTATTATACACTAATGAAACATGTATTTCTGCCTATTCTCCCTGGATCCTACACATTGCTCTTTTTTTTAATAACAATAATATTGCTTCTAAATGACTTCTTAACATGATTCTTTAAGGGACAAAGCTTGAGGACTTGGCTCTCTTGTGCCAATGATTAGATGATTGATATCTTAGTGGACTGCTGCTGTGGCCCCAGGCCGCTCAGTAGCAAAGGGGGGGGGGCAGCCTGTAACGTCTTGCCACAGACACGTTTATGATTGTAAGTGTAAAGGAAGTGAGCTCAAATAGCTGCAAGGCAGTGCCCATCCTCACTGCAGCAGATAACATAGTAAGATGACCTCACTGACACACACCTGGTGTCTCCAGTTCTCTCACACCTACAGGTCTACTCCAAGAGCTGGTACAGTATTTGCCAGTCATTCGTGTATTAACAAATAAACTGACCTTTATAGTAACAGGATATCTCTCTAGTTGAGTCCTGCTAATAGCATATGTTGCTGTGTGGCATGACTGATTGCCACATAGCCACAGGTGTTTCCAGTTCCAATGTGTAAAGTACAATAACATTCTAATGGATGCTTATGGCTTGAATGTTATTTCTTAGTTTATTTATAGAAGATATGTATTGCCTCTATCTTCCACCTTAAAGTAATTCAAGGAAATTATGGAAAATTAAGGCAGCAAAAAAAATACAAAAAGTTCCCATGTTCATGAATTCAATTATTTACAATCATACCCTCATAACTAACAGACACAATTGATCCATAGCTATTTCCAACACAGTAAAGAAAGAGTACAAAATATGTGAGAAAATTCATCACTGAAACTATATACTAATAGCTGGCATTTTTTTAACTATACCTTACTTTCATAGTAGATATTTAGTCAAAGCTATTTATCACCTTTAGTCCCACACCTTTTCACACCATGATCCATGATGAGTTTTGGAATAGAAAGTCTTTTTAATAGAGCGATTATTTTGTTATTCTGGAGTGGCTTGGCTCTATACTTAGAAAATGTTAAAACAGAATCATAATTAAAGCTGCAAGCAGTGTTGAGCGGGTCTTCGACGCTTCGCAGGCCGTTGTCCGCACGTCGACGTGTCAGGCAGGTGTTTTCCGGAATCGGCCGTTGGCAGACGTGGAAAGTTCCAGGCCGATGGGACAACGTACATGGGAGTTACAGCAGTAATATAAACATTGTGTTTGATGGCGATTGATCTGTCGCCATTGCAATGGCATATGATGACATCCCAGAATACGCTTAGATGTGTTAATGGCTGTATCCTTACAAAACCTGTGAAGTTTAGGGCCGTTTGGAGCATTTTCACTGAAATTATGAGAAAACCTTTACCATGGAAAATGGCATATAGTGAGATCACAGATTTGATGTAGAGCTGTTGAGGCATGGACCGGTGATATACAAGTGAAGATTGGGGGACGATTGGAGTTACAGCGACATCGTATTTTATGGCGAGGGATGCGTTGCCATGGTAACGCCACATTATGTAAGCATTATGTGGTGTAGAGCTGTTCAGGGCCACAGTGTTGACCCTCACGGGATGTTTGGTGGCGTTCTGAGCATGTCAGTTGGAGTTATGACATCATCGTGACGAGTGAACGCCTAGCATCGAGTCAACGTGAAATTTGACGCCAAATCACGAAAAAAGTAAAGTTTCGTGATATCGTTTTTTCGCCCATGTGTCAATACGCTACCCAACGAATTTGGAGTCGATCGGATAAGGTCCCTAGAAGGAGTTCGTTAAAGTACGGAAGTGAGGGACCCAAACAAACTATTAAGAAGGCAAATCTGAGATTTCATTTAACTCCAGCTCTCAACACAGGCTCGGGAAAGCCCCATGAGCTTCTCGTTGTAGAGTGAAAATGGAACGCACACGCTATTTGTTGTTTGTTTATATCACGCAGTCTGTTCTTCTTTTCTTGATAATCATGCAGTCTGTCTTCCGGTTGTTGCCTCTTTTGAATGACGAATACACACTACCACCGCCTGCTGGTAAGGAGAGTTATTGCCACTCACGCATGCGCAGTTCGTACGTGCTTCTTTGGTTGTCGGCTGAAGTCTTTGCGGTGTGTTCCAGTGCGACACATGGCCAAAACGCAAGACGCAACAGTCGGGGTCCGTCTGTGTCAGTTATTTGGTGTCAGATTGGTGTGTCCGGGCCTTTTCTCTTCTTCACACTTCAATCTGGCCTTCAACTCCTGGTATCGCTTAACTCATTGTGTTCAGATTGAGCTGAAGAAAGTTCACATTGTTTACACACACACGACATCTAAAACAATATGCATTTTACGTGACTCTCTGTGATGTGTATTTTGTTGTCAACAGTTGATTGTATACAGTATTTATTCTGGAGTTGTTGTATTAATCCTGTTGCCAGATAATGATGCTGATGTTTCCTGTACTCAGAGTGCCGCCTTGTTCTTCTCTTTGACGTTGTTCAGAACAATGCCAGTGTTCTCCGCCAATCCAGCCTTGACAAGCACAAGAGGTAATAACATAAATGATCAGAATAAAACACAAAAGTATTATCAGTCAATCTGGTTATTTTTTCAAAGCTGCACTACAATAGAGCTTATTCCTGGCATCTATTAAAGAACGAGCCACAAACTGTTTATTTAGCACTCATTTAATCAGAATCAGAATACCTTCATTAGAGAAATGTACGTTGTTACAGCAGAAAAAGAGCCAACTTAATGTTACATATGGTGCATGCATTAAAAAGTATTAAAGTTAAAAAAAGTTATGATATAATAAAAATAAAAAGTTACACAATTTACAAAATTCACATCCTGTAACAGTTCTTAGGATTTAGCAGCCAGGTATTAACGGCATATATATACAGGGCTGCACATAACTGGTGCGCACCCCCCTCCAAAAAAGGAGCACCAGATCATTTGAGAGAGAGAGAGAGAGAGACTCAGGGACTCCACTCCTCAACCTTTGAGGTTAAGAGTGAGAATCCAGAGTTCTTAGAATCTATCAAAGATGTTGATCTAATTATATTAACAGAAACATGGTGTAAAAATGATCTGCTCCCTCACTGTCCTCCAGGTTATAATGAAGTAATGGTGCCCTCTATAAAATCAAAAAACATACGCAAGGGCAGAACATCGGGGGGGATCTTGGTGTGGTATAAAGGAGATCTTTGCCATCAGATCTCAGTACTAAAACAAGGTAAATCACACATTTGGCTAAGGTTGGATCAAACCCTGGGCATAACTGACAGGAATCTATACGTGTGTGCTATTTATATACCCCCAGTAGATTCTCCTTATTTTGAAGAAGACATTTTTGAAACTCTCCATTCAGAAATAGCCTATTTTCAGGCCCAGGGAAATGTGCTTCTAACTGGAGATCTGAACGGACGAACAGGAATTGAACCTGATGTCATAGACCCACAGGTCAGCCACCATGTATTTGGTGAGCCCCCCCTGTTTACCACGCCAACCGTCAGCCATCGGAACAGCCTTGACTCTGAAATCAATCAGAATGGCAAAGAGATAGTGCATCTCTGTCGGGCCTTAGGCCTGTACATAGTGAATGGGAGGTTCAGAG
>NW_011343059.1:0-2759 GCF_000735185.1 Notothenia coriiceps | reverse complement strand
TTATACACACACACACACACACACACACACACACACACACACACACACACACACACACACACACACACACACACACACACACACACACACACACACACACACACAATTCCTGTTGTGTAACAAACAAAGGTCTCTCTGGTCTGTTTAAGGCTAAACTCTACTTCCTGTTTGTTTCTTGGTAACTATGGTGGAGATGTATCATCTAGGTGTCATTCAGTACACTGGTTTATGCCTTACTGTGACCCACTACTCAGATCTGGTACTTAGTAAGTAGAAGTACTCCAATCTGGTACTTGAGTAAAAGTAGAAGTACCCAGATCTTATTCCAGGTGGAACTAAAGTCTGATTTAATACTTGATTATATTTCACATCATTCCTCCAGATCTGTGAAGTAACTAAAGCTATTAAATGTAGTGGAGTAGAAGTACACCATTTACCTCTGAACTGTAGTGGGGTAGAAGTACACAGTAGTATAAAATAGAAATACTCAAGTAGAGTACAAGTATACCTGAAAAGTGTACTTGAGTAAATCTACCTAGTTACTTTACATCACTGAATAAACCTGATTCTGGTCTGTCCTTCCAGATGACAATATACATCTGTAACTCTTCATTAAATAACACTCTGGTTTAAACTTGTGTATTTGTGACTAACTGTGACACATTTCCTCCTGAGAAACTATGCTATGTAACGTCGTTATGTCACCCGCCTCTCGCGGACTCACAGCTCGAGCCCCTGGACTCACCTGGGGAGTAAAGGTCCTTGAGCTCCCGGGCCCCCGCGTGCTGTGGACCCCCCCTCCCGCTCCGACCATCGTTCTGGGGGTTCTGGTTCTTCTCTACAATCCCGTCCGCTTTGGTAACCATTCTCGCCATTTCTGTCTCTCCACACTGTGAGCCCAGCCCCTTCAGGAACCAACGCTCTCACCAAGGTTTCTCAGCCCACAGACAGCGCGGGGCTCTCAGCCAATCAGCGGCGAGTCAGTGAGTGCAACAGCCAATCAGGGGACGGGAAGTGGCTCATCGGAATGTCGACTGACCAATGGGAGGAAAGACTGTATTTTCTGACCCCACCCGCTCTGAAAACTGGCTTCAGCGTCGGAGGCGAGATCGCGTTCATTCCTATAACAGCTGTTCAGTGACGCATAAAGCAGAGATATAAACTTAATAATTAACCAATAATTAAAACAATATAGGAGCACAATTAAAAATATTCTAAATACAAATGCAATCAAAACTAATTGTGTAATTAACAAATATTTAATCTGAAATATGGAACTGTATTTTCTTTCTTTCTTTAATGTCATTTTTTACTATTTTATATGTCTGCCACTGACGTCAACTTTTTTGTTCAACATTTATGATGTTGATATATGTTCTTGAATAAAATAAAAACAATAAAGTGGCTAATGAAGCCAGAATGATATGAAAAGTACCCGGATGTGGGCCCACAGAGCATGCGCAGTTGAGTTTCCCTCTAAGCCCCGCCTCCGTCCTCTCGCTCTCACTGACACGGAAGTTCAGTTCATTTGTTTCCGCTTTTTATTGATTTTTCCTTTATTTATTAAAATTGTAAATAATAACTCATAATAATTACATAAATAGTCATATTAGTGAGATGAAGGATTCATAATAATGAGATAAATGAGTCATAATAGGGAGATAAATGAGTCACTATGCAAAAATATATACAGTTATATTATTAACTCGCCGTCATTCCCGCGCATGCCCTGTAGCTTCTGTTTTGTTTACATCACTGTCTTCGCACCGAGCGGAGGACTGACAGCCGCTCTTCAGCTCTCTTTTCCGGGTAAATCATGTCCGTGAGACACGCTCTGATCCGCGGGCTGGACCTCGGCCGCTCGCTGCTTGTGAACCTGAAACCTGGAGCCCGGGTCGCTGCGAGGTTACGGGTCGGAGGAGCCTCGGTCCCGCCGGCCCCACAGCCTCGGGTTTTCCTGCCCTCCCGGTACCGGTACTACCGCTCCTCTCTGCGGGGTTTGGCCGCCCGGATGCTGGCCTCCGTCGGCTTCAGGAGCTCCGGAGGATCCCCCAGAAACAGAGCCGTGTTCCTGGCCTTCGGGCTCGGTGTGGGGCTCGTGGAGCAGCTGGAGGAGGACCGGAGGAGCACTGCTACCTGTGAGGAGATCCAGGTAAACAACAACAGATAAAGAGAGGAGATCCAGGTAAACAACACCAGATAAAGAGAGGAGATCCAGGTAAACAACAACAGATCAAGAGAGGAGATCCAGGTAAACAACAACAGATAAAGAGAGGAGATCCAGGTAAACAACACCAGATAAAGAGAGGAGATCCAGGTAAACAACAACAGATAAAGAGAGGAGATCCAGGTAAACAACAACAGATAAAGAGAGGAGATCCAGGTAAACAACACCAGATAAAGAGAGGAGATCCAGGTAAACAACACCAGATAAAGAGAGGAGATCCAGGTAAACAACAACAGATCAAGAGAGGAGATCCAGGTAAACAACAACAGATAAAGAGAGGAGATCCAGGTAAACAACAACAGATAAAGAGAGGAGATCCAGGTAAACAACAACAGATAAAGAGAGGAGATCCAGGTAAACAACAACAGATTAAGAGAGGAGATCCAGGTAAACAACATCAGATAAAGAGAGGAGATCCAGGTAAACAACACCAGATAAAGAGAGGAGATCCAGGTAAACAACAACAGATCAAGAGAGGAGATCCAGGTAAACAACAACAGATAAAGAGAGGAGATCCAGGTAAACAACACCC
>NW_011343058.1:0-3023 GCF_000735185.1 Notothenia coriiceps | reverse complement strand
GAAAAAGAGAGAATTATGTTGTTTGTTGTTTGTGGAAGCGTATCATTTATTGAAAAATGAAAATTTCGATCTGTTACGATTATAAACTGAAGCAATATAAAAATCACTCCCATTAACTGAGTTTTGAACATCCGCATATCCGGTCATAGTCCAGTAATTACATGCTAACGGAAACTCTGTGTTGTACACAATTCTTCTTATTATTAAAACATGACCGGTAAGTTTCAAGTTTGTCCGGTAAAATAAATTATTTCCGGACACTTGACCGGAAACCCTGGCTGGGACATCTATGTCTAGCCATAATTCAGAATAATATTAACACATACATAACACACTTTTTCATATTGTAATTTCAATGACATTTAAATGAATTACGCAGCCCTCCATCATGACATTTAATAACAAGCTGAAAGTCATTTATAATTTTCCTAAATGATTTGCAGTTTGTCAGACTCTACATGTCGTTGTTGTTGTTCCTGATTTTCACCAGCAGACATCAGTAGAGGGGATGTCTTTTGGCCTGTAGTCATTTTGTTGTACCTCACAGGAGATGTGTGTGTTCCCCTCCTGCAGTGTGAGCGGACAGGTGTGTGTTGTAGCTGTGTGTCGGGCAGCCTGGCTGCCTGCTGCCTCCTGATGAATGAAGAGCTCTCCGGGACACAGCTGATGCAGGTCAGAGGTCATCCCACTCCCAGAACACACAGTCATAACACGTAACTCACACACACTCCATGACTGTGGTCTTTGTTTTCCAACAATTTCTGTTGGATTTAGGGCATTTGTATTAAAATCAACCTGCAGAGATTTAGTTTATTCACTACGGCTCTGATCTTTGTTATCAAAGATGGGTAATCATCATGTGGGGAGGCAGACCGAGAGGAGGCAGAGGTTAAGGACACAACAACATATAAGATTTGAGTTGGCTGCTGAAACCAAGTTAAATGCAGCAAATAGAGTGGTGCAGTGATGAAGTATTTTTGTAGGCCGACCCAGAAGTTAGCATTGCAAGCTCCCTCTACAAAAAGCTATGGGATTCTTAATTGTTTCATGGATTATGGCTGAAAATAATCTCTGTATGTTATGTCGTAGAACAAAATCTCTTCAGCTTGTGTTTAACACAGACTTTGTTTCAGGCTAACAACCAAAAAAGATTTGGGAAAAACTTAGATTTTGAAACAAGGTACCAGGAAGTGGTAAAATGCTGACTCTATGCCACTCTATTGCTACATGCACACACCTCTCACCCTGCCCGCGTTTGAACAGTGTGCAATACTGTCTTTTGGGTTGATTTTACACAGCACATTGTGTTCAAGTTTTTTTATATTTCCCAAAAATGTGGATGTTTGAGTGTCAATGAACACGTCCATATACAGTTTAATCTCCGCCTGTGCTCACAACTGCTTGACAGCATGACTCTAACTTAACTTTTAACAGACAGCAGGAAGTTGTCACTTTGAACAGTGTTTGGTGAATGTGCTGTGATTTATTTTTCTCCCTCAGGGCATGCAGGTGTTTCTGATAATATGATGAATTATCCCCAATGAGTCCCCATAAGTAAGTTGAGATATTTCTGGATTTTCTGTAAGGGCCAAACTAATTAGACTCAAACTAGTAATCTGAAATAATGTGTCTGTTCCCAAATGATGGAGTTCAACAGAACTCAGTGGGAACAGTAAACATGACAGAGCAGTGTTGAATGTTTGTTCCATTTGTCCCTGAAAGAATCACAAGAGCAGTTTGAGTCCCAACTCCAAGGTCCTGATGCAGCGTAATATCGTGGGCTGCAGGATCCAGCACGTGTGGAAGGAAGGGGAGCGGCATGTGATGTGGAAAGGAACCGTGCTGGACCAGGTGAGGAGAGTCCAGTGTGTCAGCACCCCCTGTGTATGAAAGAGGCCACCCTCTGCAGGACTATAAGCCTTAATATATTTTAAACAAGTTCTATGAAAATGTATACCCAAAGAGGCTTTGAGTCACAAAAAGTAAAATTAGGTATAAAGAATAAAAGCAGGCTGTGAGCATGTTTATTTCTGCTGTATTAATACATAGTGCCAGATAAAGATTAGGCTTAACTACTATTAGTGGTGAAATACTATTTGTAGGGATAGATTCTAGAGGTGGCTGCGCAGAATGATAACGGACTCGGGCGATTATCACATTTGTTGTAAAGTCCAAAAGAATCCAAATCAGTTTTATAGAAAGAAGGTTTACACATACATGGAAGCAGGGCCGTGGGAAGTAGGGGTGCTGAGGGTGCTGCAGAACTCCCTGATGGAGGACAGGGAATCTGCACGTCCACAAGATTAAATGGAAATATAATTCCAAAAACAACACATTTTCAGCCTTGATGTAACAACATTCATAATTATGTAAAGATAACGCTCTTTTCACCCCGGATACATTTTCCATTTTGCCCTGTACTGTAAGTGATGAAAGTGGGGGATGTTGGCTTATCAGGCTCACAGCCAAAGAGAGAGATTTTGATTTTTCAAACTGTTTTTATTCACAAAGCAAAAAACAAATCAGACACATTGACACACATTGTCGGTTCAGAAAACGACTGAAAATAAGATCATCATTCTCCACAGAACACAAAGCATTTTTAAAGCACCACATGCCCTCAAATTCTCCCACATTTTTGGTCAAACAAATGGAACTGTAGTCCGTTTTCAGTCTTGCTTTTACCATATGCTTGAAAAATCAAAACTGCATCGGTATCCATTGATTTCTCCAATGTATTCCTCCTGCTGAGGTAGATGGCCATTTTTGCTTGCCCCAACAAAAAATTCAAAAGCTGACTTTTGCACTTTTGCTTCTGGCTGTACCTACAACCCAAAATGAACATTGACTTAGAAAAAACCACATTAAACAAAATCAACATCTGAGTGAGTAACTGAAAAAGACAAAGGAGTCGACCACATTCTGTAAAGCAATGAAAAATGGTTTCCCTCTGTACACAAAAAAGGACAGGCGTCAAATACTGTATCACTGAAACGAAAGCATTAACAGCTACCGCGCCGTGG
>NW_011343057.1:0-9275 GCF_000735185.1 Notothenia coriiceps | reverse complement strand
CAGCATGACAATGATCCCAAACACACCGCCCGGGCAACGAAGGAGTGGCTTCGTAAGAAGCATTTCAAGGTCCTGGAGTGGCCTAGCCAGTCTCCAGATCTCAACCCCATAGAAAATCTTTGGAGGGAGTTGAAAGTCTGTGTTGCCCAGCGACAACCCCAAAACATCACTGCTCTAGAGGAGATCTGCATTGAGGAATGGGCCAAAATACCAACAACAGTGTGTGAAAACCTTGTGAAGACTTACAGAAAACGTTTGACCTCTGTCATTGCCAACAAAGGGTATATAACAAAGTATTGAGATGAACTTTTGTTATTGACCAAATACTTATTTTCCACCATAATTTGCAAATAGGGAGGTGTTCCAGGCACGTCCAGCTGGGAAGAGACCAAGGGGTAGACCTAGGACCAGGTGGAGGGATTATATCTCTTCGCTGGCCTGGGAGCGCCTTGGGATCCCTCAGTCAGAGCTGGTTGATGTGGCCAGGGAAAAGAAAGTTTGGGGCTCTCTGCTGGAACGGCTACCTCCGCGACCCGACCACGGATAAGCGGGAGAAGATGGATGAATTTGCAAATAAATTATTTAAAAATCAGACAATGTGATTTTCTGGATTTTTTTTTCTCATTTTGCCTCATAGTTGAGGTATACCTAGGATGAAAATGACAGGCCTCTCATCTTTTTAAGTGGGAGAACTTGCACAATTGGTGGCTGACTAAATACTTTTTTGCCCCACTGTATGTAGGAAAAAATAGGAGAAGGAACAAGAGAGAGAAGAATATCCATTTTTCAATAAAATGATATACATATATACAGTATCTATATACTGTATATGAAACATGTTCAGTTCAGGTCATTTAAGGTGATTTTTACACAGGGGAGGAAACTGTGTTACATGTTAAAAGTTTGAATTGCCAGGAAGATGATTCAAGCAAGAAATTGGCAGTGTGGATGAACAAGAACAACAAAAAGGCAAAAGAAAGACGGACCAAATATTCCTGTTGAGGCAATAATGCAGGGTAGATAAGATAAGACCACTGGAGGCTTAAGGTTAGAAATGTAATGGAGTGATGATGAGAGAAATATACTGATGATGAGAGGAAAGGATAGCAGGAGACAGACATGCCCCCTGCTGCCGCTCACTGATAAAGAAGCACTGGTCTTCATCATCCGAAAGAGTGAACAAATAAATGAGAGGCAAGGTGAAAAGATGAGAGGGTGAAGGATGAGATGTGAAGAAAATGGAAGGGGTTTAGTTGTTGCCTAGTGAGCAGATGGAGAAAAAAAGCAGGAAAAAAAAGCAAAGTAGGCGAGGTAAGCTGAAAAAAACAGTAATGATGAAGACAATTATAATAATGATGATGATGCTGTGCGCCCAAAACTGGGCCACTTGTACCTCATGTAAGAAGGCTATTCAAATAAACTCCTTTAAGTTTCCATCTGTGTTGACAGTATCAAGAAAATCCAGAAGATGCTGAACATATTTAGAGCTTGTATGTCTCCATGACCAGGGTGACAAGCAAACAAACACCAACATTTAACAGAGCCTTAATTGGTGTTATTAAAACTGTTCTTTACTTAAAACCCTGGACTGTAGATGGACCACCACTTCCTCCCATTACACAAAAATGTGACCAAAATATATTGGATACATTGACTGCCATCTTGAATGTTGATGTAATTTGGAGCCAGAGCAAGAGCAGTACTGGTCGGAGGGCTGGAGCTGTATAACTGAGGTCCCGCCCACACACACACCTGAGCCAATCACAATCTACCCATAGCTATTTAGTGAGATCCACCTTGCTGCTACTTTAGCACCATGGCAGATGGGTGGCTATAAGCAGGGGTGCACATAACCTTTTTGCCCTGGTTCTCAAAGGAGTACCTGGAGATGTTGCTTGGTGCTCATCCTTAAAATGAAATAAACCATAGCTTTTGAAGGGGTCTTTATTTGCCAGACACACAGCACTGAACACACATGCAGAGGTGAACACAGAACACACATGCAGAGGTGAACACAGAACACACATGCAGAGGTGAACACAGAACACACATGCAGAGGTGAACACAGAACACACATGCAGAGGTGAACACAAGACAACATTAGCACGACCAGTAATCCTACAAGCTGTCATCACTACCCTCCTGACTGTCAGACATGGTAGCTGATGATGTAGGCCTACTACTTTCTCTCTGGTTGAGTCTGCGATTAGCTGCTTGCATCCGCAAGTCAACAGCTGGTTTTGGGTCGAAAGTCTCTCGTCATCTTAGACAAGTGGATGTAGACAAATAAGTATGTGAACATAACCAATAACCTACCATAGCCAATAACAAATAAATGTGACTTATTTTATTTTTGTTGTTCATTCATATCTTATTTTACCTTAACATTTATTTATTTATGCTTTTTTTGTATCTCTCCAGTTTTAAAGGATATTTTTGGTTACTGTCCTATAGTACCGGTAGTATACATTGAAATGATTTCAAACCTGTTTATCCCTATAATTATAAGGAGTGCCTTGGAAATATGTGTTTACATAAATTGTGACCAAACTGTTTGAACTTAGACTAAAATTAACTATCTAAACAATCAGAATCCTTTACCTCACTGAGCTGTAGTTATCAGCCTCTCATTCTGACTGGAGAGGACTCTCCCTCCACATTATTGTAGAAACATCTTCTTCTTATATCCGTTAGAGCAGCTAGCACCAGATTCTAATAACTACAGCGCCGGTACCGGTGCAACTTCCCTCTCTCCCTCGCATTTTGCCTGTGAGCTGCGGGCGCCAGTTAAGCCAACATCCCCCATTTTCATCACTGACAGCGCCCATCGTACAGGGCAAATTAAACGTGTAACCGGGGTGAAAAGGGTGTTACATTTACTTAATTATTAATATTGTTACATCAAGGCCGAAAATTAGGATGAGCACCAATGGTCAAAAATGTTTTTTTCCCTCCCAGAGCTGTCAGCGCAGCGCCTCCCCAGATCTGGCGCCCTAGGCGAACATCTATGACGCCAGTGCTACGGGCCAGTGCTACGGGCGCAGCCAGTTATGTGCAGCCCTGGCTATAACACACAAACACTAACCATAATATCTCTGTGCATACATTTTAAATGTATGTATATTTATATTCATCTTCCCAACAATATAATTTCTGTGTATCCAATGTCTAAGATTGGTTGTTCATTTTTTTTCTCTTGTTTTTTTCTACAGGCACTCATTCATTTTGAGATGCTCATGATGCTGTTAATATTTACTAGAACACCCAATTCATCCTGAATAGACTCCCTAACAAAAGCACTATGTATTCCTGTTTAATTCATGCTTGCTAAACACTGCTGGGCAGAGCTATTTTAGGAAACGATTTAGCCTTTCTAAAATGTGAATATTTTTTAGGCGTTAATAAAGATTAATATGGTCAGTAAGAACTGACTTGCTTAGGCATGTGAATATTGAGAGTCAGACATTCATGGGATTTGTTGACTGTAAATATATACATACAAGCTGTTTAAACTGCAGTAGTTAAAAGTAGAACTTTAAAAGCAGGGCTGGGATTATACATCAAATGTTCAAGTTGTGCATAAGGCTTGCTCAGGATTGTATGCCATATTCACGGAAGCATACAATATGTGAGAGTGTGGCTAATGGATATTATTCATGAGAGTGAAATTCTCTCTATGTGTGAATGTGCCTGGTGGGAACAGGCCTGCTGAAAATCTGAGTCTCACACTAATACCAATATCTCAGCCTTCTCCAACTCCCATAGATATCAGCTATCTATTGATGTCCGCAAATACATAGTCTCGGACACCGAAATACATGCAGTTCTATTTACAAAGGAAAAAAAGAAATGAAAAAATGTGCATGTTCAGCGGTGTGATTTCTTACCCATTCTGATATTAACTATATTTTTTATTAAATTAGTGCCATATGCAAACTTCATGCTCCACGTCATTGACTCTGGGTTGTTCACGTCTGTATGACAACACCAACTGTCTGTGGGAAATTCAGACTGACAGGAATTTCTGTTCATCTATTTTAAAGAAAGGAAGAACAGGTGGACAGGGAGAGTAAGAAATGTGTGTTTTTAGTCTCAATATGTTGATGTAATTGCTCACCCTAGCAAAGACGTTTAAATGTAGTGGATGCGGCATCTGTAACTATGCCTAATACTAATTTAACTTTGGAGTACACATAATATTGCTGATAAATAAATGTTATCTCAAAAATGTTTATTTGCTCAGTCTATTTAGGAAAACCTCTTTCCCACTTAATTCTCTGAAAACCCAGAAGTCCTATGTGGAGCTGGAGCCTTGACATTTTTACTGGCAAAGTACTTTGTCAATATATTTACATACTTACTGTATGCTTGGAAATAGGCCATGATTAAGTAATTTCTTTTTATATTTTTAATCTTGTGCATTTCCAATGTTAAATAAAGACATAAAACATGTTTTTCTATTTGGTCACAAAATAGTATTGAATGTTTAATCATTGAGAGGCATTGTAGTGCAAATACTGTTGAGTAACAATCATTACAAACTATGTAACCGTGAAGGAGGTCAGATACATTTTAATTATTTATAAATCAGCGTTGGCAGATATACCCATATAAAAGTGTCACCAAAAATATTTCATTAGTTTTTCATCTCTATCTATCATAAGCCAAATAATTGAAAATAATAATAATTGATGTGTGTTTATGTAGTGACACTTGTTAACCTGCCAGACTTTTCCTGACGTAAATCGTTCTG
Source organism: Notothenia coriiceps (assembly GCF_000735185.1). Classification (NCBI taxonomy): domain Eukaryota; kingdom Metazoa; phylum Chordata; class Actinopteri; order Perciformes; family Nototheniidae; genus Notothenia; species Notothenia coriiceps. The sequence continues at coordinate 4,522 of NW_011343057.1, read as the reverse complement.
TTTGCTGAGCTGTAGTTATCATGTTTAACCGTGATTAGAACAGCTGTTGGAGAGCAATGAGCCCAGTGGTGCAGAGAGTATTTAATCATCTCCACACCTGCTGATCTGATCGCCTTCCCCCAGCCTTTTTAGCCCGTTGCGCTTCTGCACAAACAAGAAGTGAAATACAGTAACATTAGTGGATATGCTCACAGACACACCTTGTGCTTGACATTAAGATTCAAATTGTAACTGTGTAAATGCCGTTTTCTAATGTACTCACATGTGCTTAAACAGTGTATACAAAGCCCTAATAATAAGCTGCACTGTCAAAAAAATTAGGGATATGAAGTCAGGTACTTTCTGCAAAATGATTATAATCAGGGAGAGAGATTGATCAACTATTCAAATACACAAGCATCCTGAAAAAGTCATTAAAAAGGATCAGGTGGAAGCATGCGAGAAACAAGAATAGAAAAAGATATTGCCTTAACAGGCCCCCCCTCCCCAAACAGAGAAAAACACACATCTCTCTCTCCCTTTCCTTTTCTGAGGTTCCATAAGTTCATGGTCTTTTGACTTCAAGGGAAAATTAGTAATTGCAGTAATTTCCTCACTAAACGAGGCAGCACAAATGATGAAACCCTAATCAGCAATGTACAAGAGGGCGTACAGTACATATACAAGCCCCTTAGCAGTTTTCCGTATGGATGCATATTACCAACACATACCATAAAGTGTTGGAGAGTGAGCATGCACATAAAGGCACACAGGCTCTTATAAAAATAAATGTGGAAACCAGAAGAGCTGTAAATCCGGATAGAGCAAGGTACCTTCAATAACCGAGAAATGATGTAGAAAAGACAGTAGTGAGGGAGGCCATCAAAACATCTTAGAAAGCTGTGCCTAACAAGCATGCATTCAAAGTGGGAGGAGTCACTATGGCCTGTTAATATGAACACTTAGAGTTGTAATCATAATCCAAATCTACAGAGACACACCATGTTCGCGTGGAGCTTGGTGGAGGCAGCATCGTGCTGTGGGGTTACCTCTTAGGAAATCTTGCGATGGTAAACATGAGCAAAAAATCACAAAGATACAAAGTAGGGATGTAATAAAATGACATGGCACAACATTATAAATGATTTGTGTCAACAAACAGTAATTGCTCAGCCTTATTTTCCGAACCACGACTTTTCTTTAGAACCTCTTCTCACAACAAGTCAGAATAACCATGGATTTCCACACAAGTTGACACAATTAACTAAAGAAGATATTTCTTTGCCTCAATTTGAGGTGCTTAACAATGGATTTGATTGTGTTTGTCTCTTTTTATATCTGTTCATTTACAATTTCAGTCCTTATCCCAGTAAAATTCAACAAAACAGCAACTTTTATCGTAATTGCTTTGTGAATAAAGCTTGCTGTTCAGCTTACATTGGGGAAATGTTATAAATGCTAAATGGATGTGCAAAACTACAGAAACAAACGAAGCATGGTTAATATACATTCCATTAAGACAAATCCATTGAGAAATGGACTGTCAACTACACTAACATATATTTTATATTCTATCTATTTGTATAACATTTCTAAATGTGCACCAGTGTATACTGTATACTGTAGATTAATTATGTAAACATTAGTAAAAACATTTTTCATGGACTCGTCTTATCCACCATCTTTAGAAATTGCTTGTTCCCAGCAAATCTTTCCAAATCAAATTAAATAGAGAAAAGGTTGATGATGTGCTACAATGTAGGATGGCCTTGGTTGTCCGTAATAAATAAAGGCTTATAAATAAGTTTGTCGATTTGACAAACAGTTTTACTTGTCAATTCAAACCTTAACAGTGCTCTCGGGGAATTGGACCGATTGGCCTTGACTTGGAGGAACTGGAACAGGACACCAGCTGGGTCACACTGTGATATACAACATCCTGTCAAAGATCTGCTGTGCCATCTGGCATACACTGAAAGACCAAATTCATGTAGAAAACTCAGGAATGGGAAGATGCAGTCAGCTACTTTTGCAGTTTGGAACTTTCTTTTAAAGACATGCATGGTGACAATAAGTGAATGCACAGAAATAGAAAGCACTCAGATGGAGGAAGAGCATCCTAACTACAAAGAAACATCTTACATTTCTTGCCACAACTATCTTGGTAAAAAATGATCGGTTATTCTGTTTTTATAGCCAGAAAAAACATTCAAATGTATGACTTTATTTAGAATATTTAGAGATATAGGAAATAAACGTGTTATGACTTTGTCACACTACAGAAACATTTATAACCACCCTGTGATTTCCCGTTGTGAGACTTTCAAGTATTATTAATAAATGGATCAAATTCAGATAGAGACTAAGGTCATTTCGGGGAGTTCTGATGCAACAACAAATGTATTCACTTTTTCACAGGCATAGGGATTTGCTATTAGGGCCGATGACATTAGCTCAAGTTAGTGAGCCCAGCAGTCTCTCATGTGTATAGCTGGAGAGAAAGAGAGCGGCAAAGCATGTAAAGGGGTTATAGATGTATCAGTCCTTCAACCAAAGATGTTCTGTTCTTACAGGGACACCAGAAAGGTTTAGGGCTGAAATGATTCCTCAAGGAATAGCTTACTATAACCATTTGTTTAAATAATACCACATTCAAATATTTTTGATGGATGCAGCCACAGTATGGTTTTATGTTGGATTTATATTTGCATTTTGAGAAACTATCAAAAAAAGAAACAAGAACTTATTATCATTGTATTAATATTTAAACAGAGGGACAGAGTAGAGTCGTGCAGATCAAGAATTAAGTTTAATATTCAAGTGGCACTATCAAACCAATTACCTTCCTTTGACAAGACCAATGAGATATCTTCTTTGTTATTCTGCCAGCTCATTTCCCAAGGAGAATTGTATCGCATTTGTAGTGATATATAAATGAGATAGCTTAGTTAACATACTTAATGATAACTCCCTCTGCAGCTGACTATATTTTGGTCCAACCATTCTTAACAAAAGTTATTCAAAGTCCATGTTTTGGAAGAAAATAAACAGCTATTCATACTTTTCCCAACAAGGTCAGAAATACATTATGGATTCTACAAGGCAGGTACTTCATATCAGATAGAGAATGTGTGCAAGTCTCATAGGCCTTTGAGACTTGAAAAAGTCATGACACAGAATGAGTAAATACAAAAAAACAAGAAATAAGACTGCTTTTATGCATGACAATCTGAAGAGGAAATAACATTAAAAAGATAGGACTGAGGATGTTGTTCCTTTGAATTCTGGAAGGTATCTTTTTATTCAGTGAGAACTAGCACTCAAATAAACTGCTGCCATGACAATGATGTAATTATATCAATTATATGTAGAGACTCAAGAGAGCCAGGGTAACTTGTTTTCATGATGTAATATCATGACACATTTAGCTGCACCGTTCAGGATCCCAGTATCTGCATGTAAACGCACGATGGCGCACACAGCAGCAAGCTCAGACAGCGATGACAGTTTAATTTTGAACGTGTCTGAGAGCTCATATGAGGCTGAAGGATCGGTTTATGTTGTATCTGTTAGAAGTTTAGGAATTGGGTGCGTCAATATGGGCGATCATACGGTCATGTAGCCAGTGGTGGACTGGGACTACAAATCATCCCGGGACTCTCGACCGGCCCACTTCGGTACCGCTAGTAAATTGTCAACGGGGGGAGTGGGGGATGTGCTAGTGACTTATCCAACCGGCCCACTTCGGTACCGGCCCATCGGGATTCGTCCCGATGGCCAGTCCGCCACTGCACCCAGCCCAGCCCACGTAAACTGTCAACGGGGGGAGCTTCGCTGCGGGGAAACGGTGGACCTAGTGTCCCGATCGGAGTGGGAATAATAATAATAATAATAATAATAATAATCCGTGCATTTTATCCATTAATTTCCCCAACATTGTGGTAATAAAACCACACGTTTAATCCATGTTGGTGTACTACAAAAAGCATCGGTTTGTTTTCTCATCAGGAAATGCAGACCGGCTCAAACAAACGATTTTTAAATCATCATCCTCACGATCATTTAATGTATCATATGTTCGCGTAATTGACATGAAAGCACAAATAAATGTAGTTTCATCCACTTGAGTTTACAACTACAAAAATAATCGATTTGTTTTTATATCACATCCTACGGGAGGAAATTCAGCAGCTCTCACTCCCGATTTTTAATCCTAATTTAATCATCATCTTCACCACGATCATTTATGTTTATGTTCGCCGAATTGACATGAAAGCACTGACAAATATGAATATACTGTAGTCAACTTCATTAAAACCTTATTAACGTGCCTAAACTCAGTAATTCACCATTTCTACGCATGACAACAAACTTTGTCCGTGTTTGGTTCTCTCGCCGCACAGTGACGTCACTTCCGGCTTCCCCCAAAACTTCACAATGAGTTGAAGGAATTTCCCCGCAATGTTCGAAATTATTGATATTTATCGGAACGGTATCGCACCTTCTTTTTTAAACTGACGGTTCGAGATGACTAGTAGCCCAA
>NW_011343056.1:0-14717 GCF_000735185.1 Notothenia coriiceps | reverse complement strand
ACACACACGAACGCGAACATGACCAATGAGGGCACGAGATAAGTTTGTGCACAGATGGAAGGCTGACAGGCAGGTAGGCCATCCAGTTATTTTAGCCGGGCCAGCTAAAATTATTGGTCGTGCTTTTTACAGTACTACGGCTTCCACAGATGACATTTTTTATGGATTTTTTGTCAAAGCACTTAAGATATTCATTGCTATCGGGATGTTAAGAGCATTCCATGGAATATAACAAAAAGTGTATCTCGAGCCGGTTTCTCAAACTTACCTATCCCACCTTCAATAACACAATTGATCTACTGCACTTTGAGTGAAATGGTAACTAGGGATGCCAGTGATTATTCAATTTTTCGAATATTCGTTACAGTCTCCATAATCGAAAATTATTTTTAAAATTTGATTTGACTTATATATTTTTTTATTATTATTTATGTTTTTCTTTTTTTTCCTGGCTTAGTTTCAACCAAAATATAGACTAATGCTAATAATAGTAATAGTATTAATAATTGTAAATGGCCATTAGTCACACCACCAGTTTGTTTTACTATAAACTTGGATTGATTGATTGATTTATTTATTGGCGATATACAGAACAGTGGGAACAACACAACTAAAGATGAACAAAGCGGTACGTTCAAAGAAGAGTTCCTCGTGGAACTACTTCGAACTGACAAGTGCGCGGGGAGACAACCCTAGGGCTGTCCGATTTTCGAATTTGATCATGGCCGGTTTCTGGCATCCCTAATGGTAACCTGGAATTCTAAAATGCTAACCAATATGTTTCACTCCTCAAACGAGGTTCATGGAGACTGAGCTGGATCTGAACGACGTCATCCAGGAGATGCACGTGATCGCCACCATGCCGGACCTCTACCACCTGCTGGTGGAGCTCAATGCTGTCCACTCACTGCTGGGCCTCCTCAGCCATGAAAACACTGATATCCTTTCTATTATAGAATGATCGTTTCATTTCTATCCGTTCACCCTGTATACAGAATTTGGTGTTTAACATTGGTCTTAAAGGATTAGCGTGGTAGTATTTTTCTTGTCAAATTAAATTAAAAACAATACATACATTACATACAAGTATTGCCTGTGTAGCCAAAGCCTGAAACTATATTTTCTGTTACACAAAGCTCCAAAAACATGGCCACTAGTTTATTTTAAACGAATTCCACATTCAAGCGCACCAAACTCGAGCTGAAAATATTTCCCAAAATATAAATCTTTTACTCAATTCAGTTATACAATGTTGAAATAACTGCAGCTTTTGTCTTTTTTTAATACAAAACTGTATATTTGTTGTTTTTAAAAAGGGATCAGGCAAAAGACCGTGATCCACAGATGGTGTAGGGTAGTCAGACATCTTTTAGAGTTAGACTTACTACAAAAAGCTTAATCATTTAGTATGCATCGCACTTTCATTAAAACTATGCTCTGTGTCTGTACATTTTACTTGAAAACAGGCCAATTTGAAAAACAGTAGCTAAAAAGAACAAACATTCAATATGTAATGCCTTCCTACAATTCCTTACGGCAGCTACGTTAAAGCAAAGCACCATTCGGCTGTGATTAACATCCATCGTCGCTAATTATACACTAGGGATTTAGTGAAAACATCTATAGGAGGTGTGATGTTATTCTAACTAGGCTAAGGAAAACTGTTTAGGACAAATGTTTAGGGAAAGCGTGACAGTTGAATTGTCAAATAAAAAAATTCATCTGTAGCTTTTCCTGACCACTTTTGCCTAACCTCTGTGAAAACGTCATGGGGTTAGAAAATATGAAATTGAAAATTCACCAGACTTAGGGAAAGACAACCACGATGCTAAGAGGACACAACTGCACTAACACGGGGTGATGTAATTATGTTGCGCCAGTTGATTTTTTGATTTGCTTCTGCTGTAGGAAATTAGTAACACCTGTGCTTTTCTGACCCATGTCTTTTCATACAAGTCAAAAATATGCTGGAAAAAAGCCCATTCATACAATTCGTCATTAAATCTCCTCCTGAGATGTTGGTGGTCGGGCTGCATTGTTGGTACTGCTGAAGCCACATTTTGACAAGATGGACAAATCTATTTTGATCCTTTTTTATTTTTCAAACTGTCAATATTAACTGAGTGTTGTAGAAGTGCAACACTAAACTGGTTAACTACTCTTTAAATACAAGCTTATGTCCTTAGCGTGTGGCACATGTTGCCATAGCAGTGGTGGACCTGCTGCAGGAGCTGACAGATATCGACACGCTGCAGGAGAGCGAGGAAGGGGCCGAGGTGCTCATAGATTCTCTGGTGAGTTCAGGGTCCTCATGAGTCTTTGCTGGTATTGATGAGGCAGCACTTTGTGGAGTCAATTATTTTTGAATATTGTAAAAATGATGTATAAATGATACTTACATATTTTGTTCATCATGATCATTTTAACAAATTACCATCCTTATAAGAATTTTTGAAGCATAAATGCAATCGCTAAAGACGGCTAATGTTCGATAAGATGACGCTTAGTGGTCTCATTCAGCCACTTGTTAGCATCCGCCATTTTTGAACATATAAAAGCTTCAGACATTCACCAGTGGTGGTAGTGAGGTAGTTTATTGACGTGTTTTATGCCCTACAACACACATTTAAAAATTGCTTAAACTTGTTATAACCACAGATCTTGAATCAGGCTTCTAAAAAGAAACGTATTTTAAAAAATCTTGGGAAGAGGGAACCGGAAGCGCTAAAATGCTAACTTGTTTCCAGGTTTAAATAGCAGCACTTTATATGCTACCGCCTTGTGCTATCTTTCATGGCTAAATAATAATTAATTTAGATGTCTTTTGAGCTTTATGCAAATGAGTTATTTAAATAAATGTAAGATTGAATTCACAAAGAGACACTCAAAGTGTAATATCAACTCTATAATTATAGCATCTCCTCTCTTACTTTATTTTGTCAGTCCCCCTCCATGTGTTGTATCAAATATTCTCTGTCTGCTTCACTTTCCTCTATTGAACCCTCTCCCTTTTTTTTGTCGATGTCACCCTGTCTATATGAACTAGGGAAGATTTTTGACACCCCATTGCATTATGCGCACTGACATTTCGAGCGACACAAAGGTCAAACAACTACGATAACGTGCTGATGTTCATATAACGGGGGAAAGAAGTGTGTGTGCTCCTTGACGGCCCTCACTGTGACACTTTATCAAATAATCTGTTTGCTTGAGGGGGCAGAGTTGGTGCCAGGTGACATCCTGCTGTCTTCCATCAGAGTGCTTGTTATTTTCTAAATAAATTACCTGATTTGATAATGATGTTTCAAGGGTATTTGAGAACGGGAAATGAATGGTTTTAGTTTGTCAGTGTTGAGCCAATTTACCTGCAGGTACTGGGTTGATTATAAGTACAGTACTGCTATATTTATATATGTTTTCTGTTTTTATGTTTAAGAAGTAGCTTGAAACTGTGAGGGTTCAAGAAATTTAGTGGAATTAATGTATTCGTAGCATAACATGGAAATACTCAAGTACAAATATGTCAACAATAATTGTCTTCAGTAACTGTATTATATTCTAGCAGAGTCCTACATATTTTTCTCTTTCAGAGACATTACACTGAGAAAAACAAAATACACTTATTAAGAACACATCATTAACCCAATGGTTGGTTTCTTTAAAGGCAAAGGAGAGAGTTTTCAGAGCAGGGAGAATGTGAGCCTCTCGGAGGAGCGCTAATTATGACCTGGCTGACCAGCCCAAAAAGGAGGAGGCGTGGTGTGACACTGTGTGGGCAGCTGTCTGCCACTCTGCTATTTATCATCACTCCTACAAACACGTCCTCTTACAGATCTATTGCTGCAACCTACACCAACAGACTATTTTACATTATAATGGAAATAAAAGAAGCACATAATTACATTTGCTTAAGATATATTGTAAGTTGAAATAAAGTAATTACAGTTTAAAAGACGAGATTTAAAAGATGGAATCAAATCTTAAAAGGTCAGTTATGCAATCCTGCAAAATTGCATGTTTTTCCTGTTCCCTGTACTTACTAAGGGTTGGCTTACTTACCTGCACGTTTATTGCTGTTTTGAGTTTGTTTAATTATGTTGTTTTCACTTAAAAGTGTAATGAAATGTTTGCTTGTGAGTTGACATGTGTTGGACATGTTGGCCCTGTCTTCCTTGTCTGATTTGTAATGGAACCAGATAGCCCTCTGCTTGTGTTGCCAAGTCTTACACTGACTTGTGTCCTCTAGTATGCAAGGTAAAGGGGATACAAGTAGGAGGTGTCAAAATGTCTTGCTGATTATTTTTTGACATCATCTTAAAAGAAGCCCTATAAAGCTTTTTGGCTTATCCCTTTCCTGTAGTGTGTTTTTGGTGCTCTGCAGAGGCTAAAATCCCTGTGTCACAACAGAGCAGGCGAACTTACCAATCAGAGCAGACTGGGCTCTGCTTTCAGACAGAGGGTGAAAAGAGGTGCTGCAGCACAGGCAATATGAGAAAAGTAAAGAGCTTTTTGAACATTAAAGCGTGTAAACATGTCACAGTGGAGGCAATAAAAACAAATCTGAGCATGAGCATAAAAGTACCCCATTAAATAAAGACTGCAGGATAAACTTTTAAAGAGAATGGCCTCAGAAAAGATGGTGCCAGCAGCGTGGTCACATCTATGCTCCGGTTGTTCGTCATTGACCATCCCTCTTGATCAAGCTTCAATTATTCATTCATTGTTTCAAAAACAATGGGAATCACAAGAAGACATGAATGTCATAAAGCCTTATCAGAAATCCTCCAGTTCATCCGTGTGATTTGCTCGTGGGCCAGACAGTAGCTCACTAGGATAAAGGCATAAGAGCAGTCTAGTTACCATGCAATGAAGCAACCCGTAAACCACGCTCCTCTTTGCAGCTGCTTCCAAGGGCAAACGGTTCCAGGGCAGAAAGTCCCTGCTGCATCCATTTCTCTGTCCTCGTTGCTGTAAGCTCCAGCTCCTCTGTCTTTGTAGCCAGAAGGCCAGGTGCTATCCTTGATAAGACGAATCGAAATGATGCAAGGCGGCTCATAAATCGCTGTCAACTGTCCGTTTTCTTTCATCTGTAACGCTACTTTAATGCCGCCAGACGGCACCCCGCAAGCTCTGTTTGGCGATGACTAACATCTCGCCTCGACTGATAACACTCATTTTCACAGAAGCTCAGACAGGAAACACGTTTATTTTTTCTGCCAAGACTGAGGCGTTAAAGTGAACATTCACTTTGTCATCTGTCATGCCGCTGCATTGTTTTACCCTGTGTGAAATGAGTTTGTCAGTTTTACTCTCAAAAATTACATCATGTTGCAAAAACATGTAGAAAGAATTGAGGTGACAGACTTCAACGTTGGCGGTGGTGAGATTTTATTTCAACACATTTTGCACTCAAAAAGCCCTTCTTCAGTAAGTGTACCTCCATGGATACCAATTCAATAAACATACATCTTTTTGGGGAGATTCATCTGCGAAACTCTGACAAAGTTTAATAGGACCTATGTTGGGTTAGTAGTTTCATTCCTGTTGAGCTTAAATGTTATTCTCAAAGTGGTAAACGTGTCGCAGCCTGACTTTCTGTTTTTGTGTCTGCAGTTGGAGGGGCAGGTGGTGGCCTTGCTGGTGCAGAGTATGGAGAGGCTGGATGAACAGGTGAAGGAGGAGGCAGATGGCATCTATAACACACTGGGTAAGGACATGTACACCATAACAGCGACTCTTCTACGGTGGCCGACAGCTGCAAACACGTTACAGCGCCTTACAAGAGCTGCACTTATATAAACGATGCAAATATATAAAACAAAAATATGCCAAAAATAAATACAAATTAAGAAACATCTTCGCAACTTGACGAAACATGTGCAGCAACAGAATCAGGGACACTAAAAAGTGGGAATGCTTGTTGACGTGTAAACCCACCTGGTAATAAACCTCTTTCTGATTCTAATGGAAGTTTTTTGGACCGGTCTAACGCTGTTGCTCCTGTCGGCCACCGCACTCTTTGAACACAGAAACAAAAATGCTGTTTTATTATTATCTCAGTTCCCCAAAATGCGCTGATACAGATTGGAATTATAGCATTGAACAAAGCATAGTATATAAACTGACTGTACTGAGGCTTGGATAAGGATAGCAGCTAGTTTGAAATAATCAGACAATCCCTTCAAGAGAGAGTTATGTCTTTTTAGATGTGTATGAGCCAGTGTTAGCACGCCTTGCTAGCAAGTGTCCAAGTGACGGCAAAATAAATCCAACAGTGACTCTCTTTGTGCTCTGTCCTGCAAAAAATATATTGACATGGAGATGAATAGCACCATGAAAAACTACCCCTGTATTTTATAAAGCTTTTATTCTGCCACTCACCAGTGGTAATACTGAGGGCATATAAGCTGATAATGATCCAGCATAAAGCGTTGCATTCATGACACATTTTCTTGGGGCATCGCAAGGGCTCCCTCGACGAAAGTTCAATGGGATCATTCCAATGGATTTCTAAATATTGCAGAAAATAACATCCGTGGCTTCAACCGCTTTCTAGCAAGTTTCCTAGACTTTTTGTTTTAAAGCAACAGCGAAAAGAAGCTGTCATTTAACCGTTTTGGCAAACACGTTTTATCATTTTTTGAAGCGTGAACTCTGAATTAGAGAATTGTATTGTGTTTTTATAGATTTTTTTTCTGCATTAAATGCAAGTAGAGGGCACAGACAGGCAGATAGTTTGAGAAGTCATGGCCTCCGTATTTAGCCTCGCATGAATCAGACTTTTCTCCCTCTCAGCTCTTTTCATGTCGAGAGGATTTTTTCCCTTTGTTGCCAGATTGGGGCCGGGTGTCAGGAGGGCTGTTAGGTGTGTGTGTGTGTGTGTGTGTGTGTGTGTGTGTGTGTGTGTGTGTGTGTGTGTGTGTGTGTGTGTGTGTCCAAGGGAAGCAGAGCTTGTGCATCTTCTATTCGTGTTTGTGATATCAAGGGAGCTCTCCTAGCTTGAATAAGCCTTTTGTCTGCCTTGGCTGCTCTCTGCTCTGAGCCTGCTGTCCACCAGGGTGCTGTCTGTCTGCGCACTTTGAATCCATGATAAAGGCACATCCTCTTCCTCCCCCAGCACCCCCCCTCTCATCATTTCTCTATCATCCACAGCTCTCCAGATGTTGCTCTTTTATAATATTTATTTCCTTTTTATTCTCTCCCAACCCTCTACAGTTTGCGTTGTGCTCTTGCTCCCAGCATCCCTCAGCCTTCCACCCCCTTGCCTCCCTTCTGCTTTTCCCCTCTCTCTTTATTTACCTCCGCTATATCCCCTTGGTTTCCCTTCCTCTCCCTCCTTTCATCACCAGCACACCACAATCTCTTTGTATCTCTCTGTCTGTCCCCTCCTGCTGCAGTCTGCTCTGATAAAGATATCATGGCAGAGACAGCTTTCTAATATAGATAGATAATGTTAGAAGTAGCCGGGACTGAAACCGCTATAAAAATATGACTGATGCATTCCTTCAAAGTGTTTGCATAGCATCAGTTTGTACTAATTTATGACTGATAGCATTTTACAATCAGTCATAGTTTATTTGTTCTTAGTACATACCTCTCCTTTCTTGTAGTTATTCATTAGAGACGCCAGCCTAGAGAAAACATCAGCTAAAAAGGTTTTTGCCTCCAATTAGATGACTTTCTTTGTTTTGAGTTATTTACAAATGTCATCTGGCATTTGACCTGTCAAATGTGACCAGGCTTGGGGAGTAACGGATTACATCAGGATTTGCACACCATTTACATGCACAAAAGCCTATATAACACACAACAGATAGGGAAAACCCCAAAGAGCATAACAGGGCCTCTTAAAACGGGGATTGGTCATGCCTTGCTGCCTATTTAGATCAGAATCTGTACAGGTTATCGGTTGATTCTGATTGGTGCATGCATATTTTTTTATCTTTGTCAGAGAATTTTATGTGTCTGTTTGGGATCTTTAAGCACACAAAACTTGAAAGTTCAATTTAGATTTTCTTTCAAAGATTCAAAAAGTTTAATTTCATATCATATAAATTTATATATTATGTTTTTCTCAGCTATCGTAGAAAACATGTCAGAGTTCAGACCAGGCCTTTGCACCGAGGCAGCTCAACAGGGACTCATGCAGTGGCTGCTCAAGAGAATCAAGGTAAGAAAGTGGCCAAATGTTTGATAAAGTTTTGATAACGTTTGATAGAGCCAAAAGTTGTATTTATTTTAAATACTTGTATTGTAAGACCTCACCAAGACCTTAAAGCTCTTGGTGATCTTGGTCCTAGTCTTTTAGCAGCTTTGCTTTTAACCTATGAACCCCTTGGAACCCTCCAGTCTTCTGGTACTGGCTTTTAAATTATTCCAAAAGTTAAAACAAAGACCAACGGCAAGGCGCCTTTTTATTATTGAGTCCCTCGATTGTGGAGCAGCCTCCCAGCTGAGGGAGGCAGAGAGCGTTTCTACTTTTAAGAGCAAACTCAAGACCCACCTTTTTATAATTCTGCTTTTAATTCAATAGTATTGATACTTATTTAATTGTTTTATTCTTGTTTTATTCAGTCCTGTGTTTATGACTTCTGTGTTTTAAATAAAAAATGTTTGTGTTGCTGATTATTGTTTTTTGGGTTTGTTAAGCACTTTTGTGTATTAAAGTTTGATTTTTTGATTTGATATTATTTAGAGCTGCATTTAGTCAATTAATGTGTTAAAAGAAAAATTATCAGCAACTTTTGACATTGTGTTATTTGTTTTAAGTCATAACTTAAACACAAAAAACGAATATTTCTCTTGTTCAAGCCTTCGAATATGAACATTTGCTGATTGGCCTTTCTCAAAAGGATGATATTATTCAGATGTTTAATAATCCCTAGATGTATTGATTAAGAAGAGAATTGCTTGTTGCAGCCCTAATTGTTTTCTGAACATTTCCTGCAAAATGGCCTATTCCACAGTTAAGGGTAGTATTTCATGTTGTTTTAAGTCAGTTCTTCTTTAAAAAAACTACATTTGAAATGGATAAAAAATGTTTTGGTGTGCAATGAAATGTTTATTCAGGTAACCTTTTACGGAAACAATTTCATGCATAAGTTAGAACATTAATATAAAGGTTCCTTTATACCATTTCCAAGCACAACGATGAGGCAGGAGGTTTGCTCCAATTAAAAGAAAACATATTTTGCTGTATAATACGTTGGGGTTGTTGTTATCCTCTGGTCTCTGGAGTTTCTGAAGATGAGAGGTAATTGGATTTGGGTCTCTCCCCCTCTCAGGCAAAGATGCCGTTTGATGCTAACAAGCTGTACTGCAGTGAGATCCTGGCCATCCTGCTGCAGAACAATGACAGTAAGTGTGTCTCGCTAAATGCTTTGTGGCTCCAAATGATGTTAGTTTATCTTCCACTCCTCTGTCCCCTCACAGCTTTCTCTAACAGAGAAACCACACTATCCATTTTCTCTCTGTGCTGTTTTATTTCTTATTTTCTTTTCATTTTGTCACATATTTCATCTTTCCCTCCGCTGTCTCACTTATTTACTTCGTTGTTTATTTGCTGCCTCTGTACCCCTCCCTCAATAAAACCCCTGTAAAGCCTCATATAGCCATGGGAATATCTGGTCCTTGGATATGTTCTCATTAATGGTACAAGCCATATTGATATGCATTGGGTGTCCTGTCTCTTTTTACAATCTTTCTCCTCCTCTTCCCCAGCGCCGCCTTTTATTCATCCTCTCCCTCCTTCCCTTCAAAAACAGAATACAATTTGACCCAAAAAAGTAGTTAAAAAAAAAAAAGGATAAGTGCTCTCACGAATAATGTTCTCTTTTTATAAGACTGTCACTGTCTTGAAGTGAGAATAAAACAAATCACAGACTACTATTAGAGGTGATGACAATTTGGGAAAATCCTTGATGTGCTAATTTAAATGTAATTATTGCGCCCTGCTGTCAAATTTGACTTAAACCCCCACTCTCAAAACCTCGCTGCATCTCATCCCTACTAATGATTTATTCCTGTAAATTCTTTCATTTTTTACAATTAAATGCTTCTGTTTTAGAGAAAGTATCAAATCCAATTAGCAAAATATTGTTTTGTGATGTGTTTTTTGTGACATAGGCGTACGTATTACCACTTCCTGACTCCTAAATGTACAGTACTTATTCCAGTTGTTAACCCAAAGCTGTAGTAGGTTGATTTCATTCTTTTTTTACACCCCCGTCTGGCAGTGGGTCTAATAACACAAACACTGTTGATGTGTTGACGCATCCACCTCTTGAAACGTAATAACGGTTCTTTTAGTTTTTTTCTAACATAACTGTGTCCCTTTTTACTTCCTGCCATCTTCAGCTCATGCTTCCCTCCAGAGGGAGTTTCTCTCCCTCATAACCCCCCCCCCCCTGCCTGAAACGCATACATTGGACTTGAATGTTCTTTTTAAGTACATTTTGTTGCTAAAACTTTACTTAATGAAACTTTTGAAATCAGGCCTTTTTATATGAAAAAGGAGTATTCTAAGACTGTAATGTTTAATGTAAAAGGATCTGAGAACTATAAAGGGGTTATATCAAATTTCAGAAAATGTTTCAGTTTGCTTAACAGCTCCAACTGTGGTCCTGCCTGTGGTGCTGATGTAATCGATTGTTTTTTCAACCAAGGAACTGCTGTTGTCTGTCATGAAGCCAGACACATTTGTGCCCACTAAGTGAAAATAACTGTATTGTGTGACTTCAAAAATCATTTTAATATTCTGGCCAAGGAAGAATAACTTAGGGAGTGAGGCAGTACATTTTATACTGACCCAATTTATTTATTTCCAGAGGTTCCTTGAATGCTTTATGTTTGTCGTGTGGCACTCATTCCCCCTCTCTTTTGTGTTTCTTGTGCCTCATTCCTTTATCCACTTATACATTTTATTCTCACACTGCTTTTGGTCCTTCCTTTTGCTTCCTAAATGTTTTTTCAACCATCCCATTTGAATCTGCCTGTTGTGCCATTACTCCCATTTGTATCTTTACCTCACTTTATATTTTATTCTCTTTTCCACAGATACCAGAGAACTTTTGGGCGAGATGGATGGCATTGATGTGTTACTGCAGCAACTATCTGTAAGATTCAGCTTCTACTCGCTATTTTTAGTTACCACTCCCCGTCATCCGTTGAGCCTCAAAGCATCAGTCATTTTTTTCAACATCTCGACATGCAAGCTGTAACATGAGTAGTATGCTGTCTGTATAATGGTGTTCTAACCTGTAGGTCCCCACCAAGACCAGTCTAATGCTAAGCTAATATCTAACCCTATTCTTAGTCTTTTAATCAACCCCACTCGCACACACTCAGAGCAGAAATTAAAATTATCACCATCCAAATTAGCTATTAAAAGTCCCATTAGTAGTGGCTCTCTAGCTAATGTTTCCGTCATGGTAGGCTTATTCCTTCTCACGATTAAATGAGTAAATATCGTCCCCACACTCCCAAGTTACTCTATTAAACAATGTCACCAAGAATGTCCTTGTCACGTAAAAGCAACATGGCTGCCAGTGTTTCCTTTTCTAAATGCTCCCTTCCCTCCCTCTCAGGTGTTCAAACGGCACAACCCGTCCACGGCCGAGGAGCAGGAGATGATGGAGAACCTCTTTGACGCTCTGTGCTCCTGCCTCATGCTGGCAGCCAATCGGGACCGCTTCCTCAAAGGGGAGGGGCTTCAGCTCATGAATCTCATGCTCAGGTGAGACTGCAGTACGTTTAAGGAAATGCCACTAGTGGCGTCAGAGTCCTGCATCGGGTCGGGTACCAGACGGGTGACCCGCAAAAAGAGTGATTCGCGGGTGGTATTTTTTCAAACATTTTTTTCCCGGTTTGGTTCTGGGTAAAACAAAGAAGATGCGGGTCGTGTCGTGGGTGTTGCATAATAAATATATTAAAATAATAATAATTTAATTTAATGTTTAAATCCTCATTCGTTTCCCCCGCGGGACCACGCATAATCATAACCTCATTTTGCACCGCTGCCGCATCAATCTGCTGCTGAGTGCGCCACATTCGAAATGGCTGAGGTGAAGCTCTCTAGCGGAGAATACAGCATTTTCAATAACACTTCCTCAAGAGCGAAATCCAACGAGNATCAATCTGCTGCTGAGTGCGCCACATTCGAAATGGCTGAGGTGAAGCTCTCTAGCGGAGAATACAGCATTTTCAATAACACTTCCTCAAGAGCGAAATCCAAAATCTGGGAGGCTTTTGGTGTCCTCCTACATGGAGAAAATAACCAACATCCCACGCTTTTTGAGCCAAATACGAACTGCGCGTGTTAATAATTACATGTTTTCACTGCTCATAGGATATGCGGGTTTGGGTCGGTTTGCGGGGTCTTGAAGATCAGACCCGTGCAGGACTCTGAGTGGCGTTCACTCGTAGGCCACTTGTTGAGCTTTTGATCAGTTAAATACCCTGACTGCATGAATTAGTATTTTGTAGCATTCAGGTGCTTACATTTGCAAACAAGATGACACACTTGACAGCACATTTCTCAACAGCAATGCTAGGAGTACACAACTGCAATGCCACGCCATTCCAGTAAATATATCAACTTTTTGCGTTAGCTCTGTAAAAAAAACGGTGTGTTAAATACTTTTTTGCTGTGTAAAGAAATTCATTATCGTTGGAACCTTATGAGGTCGAGTATAAGTGTTTTTCTTTAGTGCTATTCAGCCTGCATGCTGCTTTCGCCATCAACCCTGTTTGTATATTATTATTTTTAAGAAATGCTGACAAGTACTGCTTCACACAGATTGTAGTTCAAATGCTAATTTGAAATGAATTGATTCAACTTACAGTTAAATATATTTTCAGTGACCACATTTAAACATCAACATCCACAACTATGGTTACAATAGAGCTTCCTTGTTTGCATTTAAAAAATGTTTAGCACGAAATATACATTTTATGCACCTCTCACATGATCACTTGTTGCTTTCTTACTCTTCTTGATGGACATCATTGCAGGCTACTGGTACAGTTATGGATTAAGTGCTTTTCAAGTATTTATGCTAAATTAGGTTGCTTTGCAGACAATATTTACAATGCTGTTAGATTTAAAAAGAAATACCAATGTAGACACAATTTACAATATTTGTTGTAATACTGCAGTTAATCAGTGTCAGTAGGTTTATTTTGCTAATACTTTACACCATTCCTAGAAACACAATGGAATTATGTATGAAGTATGTTCATGGTGTGATATTAACCTCTTACAACATACTCAAGTCCTGCAGTAATGTAGATTTTACAATAAATTGATCTTAGTGCTATACGATATTCTCTAAAAGGAAAATCCAGGCTGGCCCTCACTGCTCTTTTCCCTAAGTGCTTTCTGCACTGTGAAAATGTGAACACTAATAGCATAACAGTTTTCAGCGCTGCATAGAATAGCACGTCGTTCTACTCTCTGCCTGCCGAGGCTGCCAGTCCAATCAATCAACAGTCTGTGGAGCGCAGCAAGGCAGAGATGTGACCTTAAAAAGTCATAAAGACCCATTACACGCACTTATGAAACCTTCACAGACGCTACACCCCTAACGCTGATTATCACATCATTGGACACCTAGATTTAAGGCCTCGATCAATATCTCATTATTGGATGCAAAAACCCTTTTCTGTTGAATTGTCTGCTCGAGATACTGAAGAGGAAGAAGACAGAAGGGGGAGCAGGAAAAAAGGGCAAATCAAGATATTACTTTTTAAAATGAATTGTGAATTTGTAAGAATGCTACATTTTGTATCTCATGCATTCTGCTAGTTAAAGTGAACAATATTAGCTTTTCTTTTTAAAACACATGATGGAGCTATAATTTTTCTATATACTGGCTGGGACATAGGAATTGATATACGTGACCTGCTCTATCGAAATCATTCGCATTGACCCGAAGACCCATTTTGAGTTGTATACACTTTTGGAAAGAGGAGATTCCTGCTTTCTAATGATATCAGGATTGTTTTTGTACTCCAAATATTAAGCGAAATATGTCACATTATATAATGACTGTTACAGAGTCATCATTTTGAGAAAAAGGCCTTCAAAGTTTTCTCTTCTCTGGAATCCATCGATCTGATCGATTATTAGCGGAGCAAATGATCAAAATACTACGGAGGGAAGATATTTTCGTTTGGATTACTGGTCTGGGGGAAGCTTGCGAGTGTTTGTGTGTGTATACGTGTGTATGTTTGTGTAATTTTGCATTTGTGAGTATTGTGTTTGTTTCCCGGGGAAAACACTCACGAGAAACACCGGATGTTGTTATGCCTGCTGTGACGTTAAGTTACTCCGTTCTGCGCTTGTAATTATGCCGTTACAAGCTTCAAAGTTGTATTTATCATCTGAATTTGCCGAAACAAGTTTAATATTCTGAAAGCCAAGACTTTGTTTAATTGAAATCAGATGAAAACAAACTGTAACGGACCCTGCCGTGTTATTTATGATTACTCTACGCTTACATTCATAATTCCAGCCAGAGGGAGGGGGAGCGGTGCTGCGGAACAGCAGAGTGGGAGGGAGAGCTGTCTTTTTCCCTTTAAGCTTCAAAAATGTATTTATCGTGTGATTTTGGAAATAAAAGTGGTGGTGGTCTACAGTGTCAAACGCAGAACTTAGGTCAAGAAGTACTAACACAGAGCAATCACCCACATCAGAAGCCATCAGGATGTCGTTAGAA
>NW_011343055.1:0-2539 GCF_000735185.1 Notothenia coriiceps | reverse complement strand
GGGGAGACTCCCGATTTCCTTGCCCTCTCCCGGTTTCCTCCCGGGGTCATATTTCGGTCATATTTCTCCCCATTTCTGACAAAATCAGATTTACTCACGACTGTTTCCACTCGGACTTTATTACAGCTACACCATTGTTTGGTTTCTATTGTAGCGCGTCTCTTTAGTAGCGCGCGCAACTGAAAGTCTAAGAGGGTGAGGAAGATAGTCACAGAAAACTGAACAAGAATCGACAACTCTACCCTCTGCTCACTCCTTTCCTGTAAAATACAGGTCCAGTCCACACATATGCTCCATCAAGGATGGTGCTACAGGCCGCAAGGCATTGCACCTACAACTACAATAGGCATGTTAATGTTAAAACCACGGTGGTTTTTATTTACCCTTAAGGCTGCGGGGAATGACGGCAGCGTTGTGACGGGGTTTTTTTTAATTATAAACGTTATTCAAACAATCCTGCTTGAAAAAAACTTGCACATATTTGAATTCATTTTATTCTATTTGATTTTTACAGGTAGGCCTATATCTATATTTCATCTACTGTATATAGTATAGTATCGTAACGTTCCACAATAGGAGTCGGAAACAGGCCTCAAGTTATTAGGTTTAATAACTCCTTTGATAGCATACAGATATAGGTTCATAGGTCACAGGTTACAGGTCGCAGGTTCAACATCACTCAGTACTCCACTCCCCAACTCACACACACACAGCAGGGTCAATGTCTCCACTCTCCAGCCCTCCCCCTCTGCTCCTCAACCACAGGCCCGCACACCGACCAGCATTACTGTGCAGCTCTGTGATTTGCAGAGAGATGGGGGATGCTTGAGTGACCCACACAGCACCCTATACCGGGTCGCTACAGTATGTAGTTTTAATGAAATAGTTTATTAATTTTTTTTTCTTTTTTATTGTCCTTTTCTTTTACAATGTATCTTCTTTGACTGTGTTTAAGAATGCAACATGTACACCAAGGCTAACATTCCTCAGCATCATGTTAAAAATGATTATGTAAATCGTAAATGTGTCTATTATACAGCATCATTTATTCAGTATTCTTCATATTGTGTATTCCGTGGATACTCTATATCTTTTTTCTATTGTTGGAGGGAAGAGGAAGGAAATGTTGCCCGTTTCCACGGTGGAATGGGCTGCTTTCCGAAACACATTGAGCACGATACAGGTGACAGACGGCCCCCATCAGACAGGAAAACGTTTGAAGCTAACTGGACCAGGGTTATGGAAACTGAGCTACAGAAAACATGGCTGATGTGCAAACAAAGAGCAGAAACAGGAGTCTCTGTACAGTAATGTATTTATTAGATTAAGGATGTGTGCTGAAAAAATGTGGTTTAACTTTATGTTGTTTTTAGTCATTTGATTTAAGGTGAATCTCAGGGGATGTTACAGAGCAATCCAAAAGTTATGTAACTAGTAGTGTAACTATTTACTTCCAGCAGCAAGTCATTTAGTAAGGTAAGGTTACTTTTTTTTGTATTACATTAAGTCATGTGTAATGCATTACTTTTTGTGAGTCACTACCTGCTCATCTACCCGCCCATTTTTCTCCCCCTCTGTCTTCCCATCTCTCATTCCTGGGGGCTCAGCGATTGTTCTTGTTATCGCTGAGGAGTGCACGGGGGTTTGGTGTCAGTGGGTATGTGTTTGACGGTCAGGCGGCGCTGGAGAAAACCGAGGCAGGTGGTGGCAATTTATCAACACTGGAGCGGCGGTCCTGGCAGAGGGAGGCGAAGCCGCGCAAAAAACGACGCTCAGGGTGTTCCTGCGTGAGGCCGGGTGTGATGGAATGGATGCGGTTTCTCCGTCGCTGCCTCAGAAAGACAGTAGGGAGGATGGATGAAGAGGGAAAGGGAGATAAGGGAGGGGAGGGGTGAAGAGAGGGGAGGGTCTTTCCTCTATCTGCAGGCTTCCATATCAAGCACTGGCTGTTCTCCCTCAGCTACACTGAAAAAACTGAAGCGTTGACTTTTATTAAATGTATTGTGTCGACGGATTTAACAAAACTATATATTAGGTCAGTTGAAAGCAATGACATTAAGTTTAATTAAAAAAGAAAAGGTTAAACTTAATATTATTGCTTTCAACTAACCTAATAGTTATGTGAAACTAGAAAATTCATTTCCTGCAGAAAATGCGTACGAATGCTGTAAACTGTGAACATTTGTGGCTGAATTTAGCGAAAAATGCAGAAAATCTGAATATGTTATTAGCTGAATGGTCTCTGTAGCTGCTTTTAGCTACAGCAACCAAGTAAGTGTGTTGCTGAACTTAGCGGAGAAATGCAGAAAAGTGAAATGATTTGAATCAAATTGTTACAGCTCAAATGCATTGCAATGACTTGAAACTGAAATGTTAAACTGGAAGAGTAGGAAAAATAGTGAAGAAGCTTAATATTTAAAAGAAAAGTTTTAAAAAAGGTATAAACAACAACATGTAAGGACTTTCTCAGAAAATTAGAATATTGTGATAAAGTTCTTTATTTTCTGTAATGCAATTAAAAAAACAAAAATGTCATACA
>NW_011343054.1:0-2180 GCF_000735185.1 Notothenia coriiceps | reverse complement strand
GGGGGGGGGGGTGCAACTTCCAACAGGAGTCATTTGGGGGGGCTCTTGGGAAAAAAGGTTGGGAACCAATGCTCTCGTCTACAGCTGCTTTAGCCAGAAGCTAGTAAGCCTACTATTTGATTTTTTTTAGATAGGCACGACATGTTTCATATGCAGACCTTATTTTCCTGTTCCATGTTAAAATTAACAATTTTCAGTGGTACCGCTGAGAAAGAGTAATTATTTTGGTCATGGAAAATTAGGTAAAGGTCAGGGAGAAGTTATGGAAAAGTCATTGAAAATCATTGATGAAAAAGTGTATGAACCCTGGATATTGTACCTGTCGCTGTGTCTAAAAGTTTATTTTTAAAATTATTTTGTGCGCAGCTGTCGACTGTTGTCAGCGTGGTCCAGCAGTCGGAGCTGACCCACTCTGTCGCCACGACCGTTACCAAGGTGACAACAAGGGAGAAGATTTCAGCTGTGCGCCAGACCCGTGAGTCACCGCCACCACAGAAGAAGAGACAAGTTGTGGTGGATTCTGAACTTAGGAAAAGGTGAGGAGGTCATCTTTTAATTATTATTATTATCAGTACCACACCATATAAAGCTTCTTTCCTAACTTGTGGTAAATGTTTAGTTTCATGCACCCCTTTCTGCTGTCTTATCTCAGCAGGTAGGTGATGCAATACTGCACAAACTGATAATGATGATATGTGATAGTGATACAATTGAAATAAACCTTTGATAGCAAAGTAGGAGATGAAAATCCTCTTACCACATGTAGACACTAGAGAGAGCTTAGAGGAGGAATGCAGTGGTGGAGAGTACATTAACTAAGTACTGTGCTTTAATACAGCAACTTTAAACGTCTTCTGAACAACATTAATAAACCTGATGATGTCATAGTCATGTCACCAGGGTTACAATTAAGTACCCACAGTACTCTCCGAAGTGAAGGAGGTGAATACTTCTCCACCACTGCTGTTATGCTATTTTAAAGTGATTACATAGATGACTTTAAAATGATGTGTTCTAGGAAATGTCAAGTACCCACATTAGAATACAATTCCCTTTTCAATCAAACAATATCATACTGTTTGTATTATGTTTGTTTAAATGTGTCTATTATTTTTTTCAATATTGTTCATATAATAATTATGATTATTATACCAAAAGTGTTGAGTGTATAATTACATATACAGGTGCATCTCAATAAATTAGAATATCGTGGAAAAATTAATTTATTTCATTAATTCAATTCAAAAAGTGAAACTCATATATTATATGGATTCATTACACAAAGATAAATATTTCAAGGCTTTATTTATTTTAATCTTGATGATTACGCCTTACAGCTAATGAAAACCCCAAAAGCAGTATCTCGGAAAATTAGAATATTACATAAGACCAATCAAAAAAAAAGATTTTTAATACAGAAATGTTTTTTGGGCCACCTTTTGCATGAATGACTGCATCAATGCGGCGTGGCATGGAGGCGATCAGCCTGTGGCTCTGCTGAGGTGTGATGGAAGCCCAGGTTGCTTTGATAGCGGCCTTCAGCTCGTCTGCATTGTTGGGTCTCGTGTCTCTCATCTTCCTCTTGACAATACCCCATAGATTCTCTATAGGGTTCAGGTCAGGCCAGTTTGTGGGCCAATCAAGCGCAGTAATTCCATGGTCACTAAACCAGGTCTTAGTACGTTTGGCAGTGTGGGCAGGTGCCAAGTCCTGCTGGAAAATGAAATCAGCATCTCCATAAAGCTTGTCAGAAGAAGGAAGCATGAAGTGCTCTAAAATGTCTTGGTAGACGGCTGCGTTGACTTTGGACTTGAGAGAACACAGAGGACCAACACCAGCAGATGACATGGCTCCCCAAATCATCACTGACTATGGAGACTTCACAATGGACTTCAAGCAACTTGGATTGTGTGCCTCTCCACTCTTCCTCCAGACTCTGGGACCTTGATTTCAAAATGAAATGCAAAATATTCTTTCATCTGAAAAGAGGACTTTGGACCACTGAGCAATAGACCATGTCTTTTTCTCCTTAGCCCAGGTAAGACGCTTCTGACGTTGTCTCTGGTTCAGGAGTGGCTTGACACGAGGAACGCGACAGTTGTAGCCCATGTCCTGGATACGTCTGTGCGTGGTGGCCCTTGATGCACTGACTCCAGCCTCACTCCACTCCTTGTGAAGCT
>NW_011343053.1:65451-76705 GCF_000735185.1 Notothenia coriiceps | reverse complement strand
ATGTTCAACTTTTGAGGCTCGATGCTTGGCATCAGCCAATCAAATCCCGTTTATGCAATTCCCGCCAGTACAAGCGCTAGCCAATCAAACCGCGTGTATGCTGATACCGCAGGTCTGACTATTTTCCATATGTCATAAAATGGAGGATAAATTAATCATTGCCGTGGCAAGTGTCCCAGTCCTGTATGAATACTCTGTTCACCTACCGGGACCTAAACCGGAGGAACCAGGCATGGCGGGAGGTGGCAGAGACAGTTGGTGAAACTGGTAGGTTTTCAACTGTTTGGGGAGTTTATATCCAGTTTACTTCGTTGAAGAAGTGGGCTTTTTTTTGCTTTGTATGCCGGGGGCGGGCGGGAGATTCCTGATTGGTTGTTGGTCGCCTTGGGCGCGAGAAATCGCCAAGCCTCAGACACGCCCAGCTTCAAGATGTTTTGATGCCTGTAGTATAGACGGGCCGTAAGGGTGCAACTTTGTCCTGAAACAATGATGTCATCCTCCTCCATTGCACTTCACAGCTCTGTCTGTGTCTGTGGTCCTCGCCGTCTCTTTGTTCCCCTATTCCTGCATCTAATTTTCAGGCTGAGCCCCTCCATCACACCAACACATCGGCCACATGCGGCGCAGATATGGAATTAGACAGATAACAGAATCAATTTGAAGCGGATTGCCTAACAGTGAAGAGATTGTGAAGGGGAGGATGTGAAGGAGAGAAATAATGAGAGACCAGTGCGGCCGCCTGACTATTAATTGAATAGGTGGAAGGAGGATGAGGTCATTGAAAAATGTTTTTTCAGAAAAATGGGTGTACCGAGCGCTGGGGAGGATTTCATCAGACACACAGATGCACGCTCGCAGACACGCTCGTACAGACAGAAAACTTTTTTTGGGCAGTTACTTTACACGTCAGCTGTTGCTATGGTGATGCAAGTCTGTGATCCAGCCGAAGCACGGGATTGGCTAGAGAGGAGCAAGGGAGAGGGAGACAGGGGGACTTTGTTGGTGGGGTACAGAGGGGTACGGGGAGGGGGCCAGACACAAAGATAATTACATCGATGCATAACAATCCATACAAATGCCATTTTATTTAATAGCATCAGATTTAATGATGCCATCAGTGGACCTTTCCCAGAAGCCTCTACTGCATGGCATCACTTCCAACCTCGTCTCCTGTCCCGTAGAGAGGCGAGGCAAGCCTGTATTTAAATGCTGTAAAGTCAGCTTTGACATTCGCCACCTAACAGCAGGGTGTGTGGCAAATTATGAGCAGCGCACTTACTAAAAATAGCTCCAAACATCTTTGCATGCATATATACCCTTTCAGTCATTTCCAGCAACATATTGACGGTTCATTACCTTGCTATTAAAACACCATCGCATGGTGCGAGAGGTGCACTTAGGCTAAATTGCTGCTGTGGTTCACACTATAGCGGCGTGTGGCCATGAATTTGGTGACTCACCCGGCCAAGCTGTGCGTGCTCGCCTTTGGCTTTGTTTCTGCTTTGACAAGCCGAGGCTGGTGTCACAGTGTCTGCAGGGGCTGTTGTCCTAGGCCCCAGTTTAATCCTAATCCCTTTCCAAACTTTGACTAGGCCATGCTTAATCCTAGACTAAACTGAGACTCACTCCCAAAGGAGATGGAGATGCTCCACTAGCTTGACGGTTTAGCCAGAGCCGTGGTGTAATCCATGTTCAGGAAACAGCCTCTACGTGTCGATTATATGTTTGGGGTTGTGGTTGTGTTTGTGTGTGTGTGTTGACAGGACATGGTTAGCCCATGTGGTGAAGGTTAGGGCATCTGTGCCGCCTTTTTTTGTTTGTGTGTGTGTCCATGTGGTCATGGTCTCAGCTTTTTGTGACCGTGGTCTCGCGTGGACAGGGTATTCGGAGTCTCCCGTGGTATCTTGGGGATCAGTGATTCAAAGAAATCAGGACACACTCTAAATTTGTCACTGCAGCATAACCCACATAATGAAAGAATACAAGCTCCCTAGCATACACTCTCCTGTCTTGCCTTTGCTCTGACTGCACCCTGCGCGTACATTTCCTTCTTTAAACACACACACACAAGCACATACACTCATGTTGACAAGTGTTAACGGGGTAATATGGAAATCAGAAGGCGATGAGCCCATGTTTAAATGAGTCAGTGTTTTCAGTCATCAGCCTTTGCATGGGTGTTTTCTCTGCAGATTGTGTAGCCTCCGCTCAGGAGTATTCAGTTTGGATTATGTTTGTGGTTTACTGAGGCAGATGAGGGAATACCTCCAGCTACCATATCTGAGTTGGTGGAGAAAAAGATTTGCTTGCCCTCAGGCTACTGTCAGGGTTGCGGGGTAGTTTAAACCCAGCTCAACTAGCTTAACACCCATGTATGTCTGAGAAAAAGCTCTTTATGCTTTATAAGATTGGTGTAAATTAGTTTCATCAAATTAGGGCGCATACAGGAAATGTAAGCATAAATCTAATCTGTCTGTGATTACCTTTGTTTCTATTGACAGTTTCTCAAAATATCTTGTTGATTATAATTTGGATTCTCCACCTTAATTGCACTACATTATTGCCACGTGCTATTGCTACAATGGGCTCAGAACATATCTAACTTTACATACCAGATTTCCTAGAAAATCTTAAAACAATCCTATGACATCATAGATTCCAGCGTCGCTTATGATGCATCTTGAGAAAATGGAGCAATATTTTGTTAGGTTTTTTTCCAAGCCAGTCCTTGCCAATTAAAATATTTGAGTTTGGGAGTGTTGGTTTTCGCCTTGGGCTCCGAGAACTCTGTCATCGATTTCGGTTGTTAAAATTTAGGCCAGCTGAAACGCAGCAACTACAGTAATAGTTGAGCTCTAAAAGAATTCCAACACGGCCCTCTTGATAGCCTCTTAAAACTTGTTTTGAAACCTGAAGTGTTTCTCTATAACCTTAAATATTTATGACTAAGTGAGCAACAATTTCAACTACCATTTATTGAGAATAAAACCTTCATATTCAGCTAATCTGTGCTCATTATATGACTAGTCCTTACAAACATTTCCAAATCTATGTTTGGCAGAAAAGTATATTTTTATGTACCCCATCAGCCTCAGTAAGAAGTTGAAAGAGGAAATATTTATTTTGCCTTTTTAAGGTGTTATGTCCTCATCATTTACTAATCACCTCCATGAAACATATGAGATAACACAATTTGAAATGTGGAACAAACTAACCAGGTTCTAACTTCAGACCAAAATATAGTGTCCATTTGAAAAGTGGGGGAAAAAAATATGATTTCAGTGTCTTACCATACATTTTACAAATAAAGACTTTGTTACTTATTTGACTTGGCTTTTACTTCCAACCCTTTTAACGCCCATTGTTGTTGTTGCCATGTTGTTTCCTTTGTTTATCCTTATTCACCAATCCAGTTTATTTGGGTGTTCCTCAGGGATCAAATTAAGGGCTGCTATTATCATTATTTTTGGTTCAGCGCTAAATTATTCTAGGTATGCATGCTGCAAAGCTCCCATCTGCATCTGATTCCCTTTTCACTGAGCTTGCTCGCACATCTCCTTTATGTTCAGAATATTAATTCGCTGCACTGTCAGAAGCCATTGTTTTGATTGGTAAGGAAATCTTGTTGCATGACTGGGTTCCATTGTATTATCAGGCATATTGTACCTCTGCAAATCACACCGAATCTGACACAATAAGGGGAAAGTGCATGTCCGTGTTTATGAAAGAGGGGAAACATCAGAGATGGGGACCGAGGGTCATGATGCGGAGGCGGGAGGTGGGGTGAGGAGGCATATGGCAGTTGTTAGAAAATAGTGAGTGAGATGGGATTGGGAACCTTCAGAAAAGTGCTGGTGGGCTCAGAGGTAAAAGTGTGAGGGAACGAGAGAGGGAGTGTACGGGAAAAAGGGGGGGAAGTGATACAAATGTGGAGAGAACAAGTGAGAAGGAGAGATGTAAATGGTAGGAGGTGAGGAAAAGGGAGTGAGAGAAAAAGTGAGAGACGGGGAACGGGAGAGAGAAAATGCTGGAGGGCTGGTATTTAATGTGATAAATGAGTTGTGACAGTCCGCCTCTAACCCCCTTCCAACCACCGAGGAGGAGGAACACAGAAATAGAAAGCATTATGGGTAAAAGGACATATACAGCATTATATATGTATATAGAAAGAAGGAGGCACGTACATACTGTAAGAAGAGGCAAGGTAGAGGAGAATCTGTGCAGGCTAAAGGACATTCATAGACAGCATTATAGATGTACAAAGTGAAGGAGGCGAGTGGGGATGCATACATATGGAGGGAAAAGCAGAGAGTGAAGCAAAGCAATTTGGGTAAAGGACATACAACATTATAGAGAGGGAATAAAGGAGAGAGGTAATGGCAGAAGAAGGAGGGGGTGTGCTTTGCAGTATTGGGTTAATGATCCACTGTACGAGAGTCTTTGTGGGAGAAAAATGAACGCAAGAGGCATGATGGAAAAAATGAAAAAAATGTTGCCTCTCATCTATTGTAAGGGTGACATGTCTTCAAGGGACAGCTAATTACAACTTGTCATCATACAGCGTGGGACAATAGCTGAAGCTTTTTAACTCATCTTAGTCGGTCAGTCTGTAGGCCAACTGTAGTGGACTTCTAGAGGGAGAGAGTCTCGTAGACAATGACAACCACTGTAGTTTTGGTTGTGGATTGGAAGCCTGTGTGATGACTCATAGGGAGGAATGAAGAAGGGAGAAACAGAGAGAGGGAGGGTGAGTTTTGAAGAACTAAAAGTCAAGAGCTGGAAGAAAAGCAGTGTGAGAAACCCTATGGCTGAAGTTTCCTGTTTGATCTCCCAGCTCCTGAGTCAGCGTTAACCACGTCCTTCTTCTTTCTTTCTTCTTCTCCAACTATGTTCTGACTCTCTCTTCTCTGACACCTCCGCCTTGCCATGCCGCTCTTCACTCGGTGGCGGCAGTTAATGGCCGCGAGCCAACGTATGATCAAAGATGGCATTTCATTTCTGCTGGGGGAATGCAGTTTTCGAACAATTAACCATGAAACCGCAGCTACAATAATACGCTATTCAGTTATATGTGGTTGTGGTGATTTCAGAGTCTTTTTCCTGCAATGTGCACACAGTGAAAATGAGAAATTCCCTAACTTATCCTATTCTTCTTTCCCAATTCCTCTTCTCTGCAGTGTGGACGGCGAGGTTCTCTCAGGAGCCGGCAGACCAGTCGGTGGTGCGGGGCCAGAGGGTGATCCTGTCCTGTGTTGTCTTCAACTACTCAGGCATTGTTCAGTGGACCAAAGATGGCTTGGCTCTGGGTATCGGAGAAGACCTCCGGGGTGAGACATCATGCAGCCCCTTCAGGCATCCTTCACTCCGTTCTGCATGTGACTAAGATGGCCTTCTCAAAGCTGATGCTGATACTTTCCGATTGGAGCTGCTGATAGGCACATGTTAAAGCTGCATATTTAAAGCTGTAGAAATGTTGGGAATGTTTTAAATGCAACTTTTCAGAGGGTGCAGAGGGAAATTGTTATGTTTGTATTGGCACAGTGTTAATTTCGTCAACGAAAACTATGACGAAAAATGTTCGTCAACGATCTTTTTTACATGACTAAGACGAGACGATGACGAGCTAAAAATAGATTCTTGATAACGAAAACTTTGACGAAATGTATATTTAGTTTTCGTTGACGAGACGGGACTAAGGTGTTAATGGTGGACTAACGGACATTCAAAATGCAGGGTATTTTCCCCCAATTGTCCGTCTTGTCTGTCAAAATGCATCTTACGTTTCTAACTTGCAATATAATTATTTCCGCTCTCTTCACTCCAGAAGAGCGATCTCCCTGTGTCTCTCTGTGTGCGGGGGGCGGTGCCTAACAGACGCGCTGCAGCGGCACACAGAGATCTGCCGGGGACGGAGCGTTCAGAAGGGAGTGGGACACATGCTGGAGTCCTTCAAGTTTGAATGACTTTGTATACTGCAGGGTAGCTTGTGAATTTACTCCAGGTGGAACTAAAGTTTGATTTAACACTTGATTAGATTTCACATCATGCATCCACATCTGTAAAGTAACTAAAGGTATTAAATACATGTTGTGGAGTAGAAACACAGTAGCAACACATTTAAATACTCCAGTAAAGTACAAGTACCTCAAGATTGTACTCAAGTACAGTACAATATTTTAACATAATTATATATATTTCATTTATTTCACATTTAAATAAAGCAATTAATTCGGTTAACAATTTGTTAGTTTTTCCCTTTTAAAAAATAAGAAAAAGTAAATACAAGAATACGTTAAAGTACCGGATCGATAAGCAGTATCGATAAGACTAGTAGTACCGTAGAAAACCTTAACGATACCCATCCCTATTACACAAGTAAAGTGTTAAGAGAGTGAAATGTTGCTTTAAGAATTTCAACACTTGATACTGTCACATTGATTCCAATTTCAGATAGGCCTACCTGTATTTGCCTAACTGAATTGGTTTAAAGAGAGAAAACATTTTGACTAAAAGTTGACTAAAATTTAATTTTTCATCGACTAAAAGTAGACTAAAACGTTTTGAGTTTTCGTCGACTAAAACTAGACGAAAACGTTTTGAGTTTTCGTCGACTAAAACTAGACTAAAACTATGAAGGATAGGAATGACTAAAATGTGACTAAAACTAATAACCATTTTCGTCTAAAGACTAAGACTAAATCAAAAACAGCTGCCAAAATTAACACTGTATTGGCATGTGCAGCAACAGTTGCAATGCGGAAGGTCAGAGCTCTCTGCTGGAACTGTTACATTTAGAAAGTTACATTTAGAAGTTTGCATAACATTTGGTATTTACATTTTTTGGCGGGACAACCCAGGGATTTCAAACCGCTTGGCACTTGAAAGACTTAAATCCGATTGCCAAATTGAAAGTTGGGCGTAAAAAAGTCTAAAACAGTCTTTATTACAATTTCGTAGGTCTAAAAATGAACACTCTACTGGTATGTAAGTGCAAAATTATTTTTAGGTTAGGATTTTGAATGATGCTTCCAGTTTTTCATTTTTATAAATAATGCTTTTAGATTGCTGCTAGAGCCCTGTTAATACAGATACTAGAAATACCGGGTTTGAACACAGAACAACTTGAAGCGGATTGTAACAGCCCTGCTAACTGCTGTTTCATGTGTTACAGACGTGGAATGTGATTTTATCAAATACTAAACCCTCTCACAGCATTTTGAAAATCCACGCTCGCCCAGTGTGACATTGCGTGTATGTAGCTGTGAAGGCTAATGTACGCTGACAAAGTGTTTTTGTAGCGAGATTGAGCCAGCAGGGCAGTTTTTGGCCAAGAGATGTGAGAGTTGCTACTGTTAAATAGCAGCCCCCCTCCCTTCCAGTCACACCATGTTGTGACAAACTGTGCACTTATTTAGGTTGATGTTAACTTTAGCCACCTTCTACACATATCATACAATATTTGATGGGAAAGATCTCCCTCGGGACGAGTGACACCCTTCGACTTGATAAAGGGGCATCACATCATCACCTCTGTCATATAGGCAGAGGGAGACACTGACCGGATAATATCTACTATATACAATTTATTTGTATCGATTCATCAGCTAGCTCACATTCCTTTACGCTGCTGCCCTAAAGGTTCCCTCCAGTTTGTCTTTGCATTTCTTCCCCTCAGAGGAAATGTCCTGTTTTATTTATGAAGCCCCCCCGCTTGTCTGTCTGTCAACAATAATTTGAGGAACTGCTTGTCTGACTTTGATAAAACTTGGGGGAATGGTGGGTCTCATCACTGTGATGCAGCATTTTCCGAATTGTGCTGATTAGCCCAAAGGGGGCTGTGCAATTACTGGTCAAAACAAGTAGGCATATTTTCAACTGATTGGTCCAGAGGGAGACTGGACAATTGGTGACATGCTGAGGCCTTGTTTTTTGTTGATGCTGCAGTTGTTTACCCCACATGGTGTAAATATTCAGTTTTTTTTGTTATTTTGTTTTGCTTATTACAACATTTCCTTTCTTTTCCTCTATTCTCCCATCCTAACTACTGTATGACTTTGCATCAGCTCTTTTGTTTCTTTTTCTAATCATCACCCTCTCCTCCACTGTCTGTCATGCTATTCCTCTGCGACCTCCTCATCTTAGCTCCCTTGTTCCGTCCTCTTCCTCTTGTTCTCCTTCTTTAAGCTGCCTCTGTTGCACTGAGCCCTCTCTCCTATTCTTCATTTAACTTCTCTACCTTGTCTCTCTCTTTACCCTCACCCTGCCTGACACACTCTCAGTTCATGCTCTCCTCTTCCTGACAACCTTTCTCTCCTCCTCTCTGTCCTTGTCTGTCCCTTCTCCATTCTTCCTGTCTCTCCCTCCCTTTTTCTTACTCCTTTCTCTGAATCATATTGTTACTGTAATGGTCCAGTGCTTCAAGCCAAAGCTTTTAAATAGAAACGTGAATGAACACTGGCCGCTTCATGCTCACATACACATACACACGGGTGTGTGTGTGTGTGTTTGTGTATGAGCCTCTCTGTCCCTCTCCCCCGCGGTTCTCTGGGCTTTTCATAGGCTTTCTCACTCTCAACATTAGAAATGCAAATGCACGTATATACAAGGCACACATGCACACATGCATGCAGAAACAAGGACACCCAAGGTTAGGCGAGCAGCAGAGCTCAGAGTCTGCACATTGACACGGCACACAGAATTTCACACGCCATCTACGTCTGGGCAGCAAACATGAATTCTGCACCATAGACTGGAGTGGATTTGATTCCTCTAAAACGTTGCTGTCATAATGCATTCATCTTTTCCCCCCGCCGGTGAGGGAGAGCATGGATGCCACCTAATGGTGAGAATGTACAGCAGTGACACAGCTGTGTGGCGGATGGGGGAAGGGAAGGGAGTACTGAAGAGCAGGGTGTGAGAGTGTGTGTGCATCGTGGAATTGTGTGAATGTGTAGGTTTGGTCATGCATTTGTTGTTGTGCACGTCATCATATCATGCATTTCCCTGGTGACATTTAGCCTAATGACGAAAAAGTCATTTTTTTGCTTCATTTGTGACTCAGACCTGATGTTTTCTTACCAGCAGGAACAACCACATGCTGCGTGGTGTCGCATTTTTGAAAATTCTGATACAGACCCCATGGGGATGTTGGGATCCTGTGACGAATTAACAATTTTTGTGTTAAGAGTTCAAATAGGATAGTGACATAAAGTAACCTTCAGCCAGAGAACAACAAGCATAATAGGAATGTAGAATGAGTTTATAAGAAGTGATACATTTAATCAAGACAGTAAGAAAACCTATTTCCTCAAAGTTATTAAGATGAGCTAAATCTTAATGTATTTCGTGTGTATGTGTGTTCCAGCTTGGCCCAGGTACCGCGTGCTGCGAGTGCAGGAGCTGGGCCAGTACAACCTGGAGATCCTGTCAGCTGACCTGTCTGATGACTCGCTGTACGAGTGCCAGGCCCCTGATGCTGCCCTGAGGTCCAGGAGGGCAAAACTCACCGTCCTCAGTACGTTTGTGCGCATGTATGTCAGTGCACGTGTCTATATGTGAGAGTGCTTTTAACACTCCTCTCCTCTCTTGCTCCAGTCCCCCCAGATAACCCGGTGATCGATGGGGGTCCAGAGGTGTTGCTGAATGCGGGGGCGTCCTACAACCTGAGCTGTGTGTCTCGAGGGGCCAAACCGCCTTCTATGATCGAGTGGCTTAAAGATGGGCTGCCTGTAGAGGGGGCTGCCAGCACCACTGTAAGTCTCAAATGGAGACCAGATCCAAGTGTTTCTACAGTACCTGATATGTGTTTAAAATGCTTCATCCATGTGTCCACCCCGTCATCAGGAGGTGCTTCCAGACAGGAAGAGGGTGACCACACGCAGCTACCTGCCCATCCAGCCTGTGGACACCGACACTGGGAGGAACTACAGCTGCGTGGCCACCAACCTGGCTGTTCCCACGGGCAAAATCACAACCGTGTCCCTCAACGTACACCGTAAGCTATTAAATGATATACAGGCAGAAGATGACTTTTACAGAAGAGTATTTGGCCCAGGGTTAAAGTAAAAATAGACAAGGAATATTATTTTATCTTGAATTCCAAGTGAAATTCAAGTTGAAATGCAGCAAATAAAGCTAGAATGTATGGATTAAAGTCTTCATTTTGCAACATTTCAACTTAATTCTTGATATTTATCATTTATTTTGGACAATTATGACCTTATTATCTACATTTCCACACTATTATTAACACTTCATCTTTATTCTCCTTATTCAAAAACAAAATACAAGTCTTTCTCCTCTCCTTTGTTCCTGCCTCACTCTAGTACTCCTAGGTTTAAGCTAAGGAAGTGTCATTGTATTTGCAAAAAACAAGATAAAAATACATTGGCATTGAAAGAATACATTTTCTTCACGATATATTATTACAACAACCTGCTAGTTACTTCACACGGTATCTTTCGACATTTCCAACTAATCAAAAGCAACAAGGCGTCAATTTTGAAAAATAAAACATCTGCGAGCTGCTGAATCTTTCATAGCTGTAACTAAGTAATGCATGGCAGCCATTTTGAATTATCATCCTCCTTCTCCAGATTGCAGCATATATTAGCTGTAATAAGGCTGTTGTAATGTGAGTCTCTGTCTCTCTCTTCCAGATCCACCGTCAGTGACCTTGTCCATCGAGCCTCGCTCTGTCCTGGAGGGGGACAGAGTCACCTTCACCTGCCAGGCCCACGCCAACCCTCCTATTATGGGCTACAGGTCTGCATTCACCTTCAAACACAACCATTTTCATTGGGCCCTGTAGAGATGGAAAAAGTACTCAGATCTTGGCCTTAAAGGTCCCCTATTATACTCTTTTTCATCAATATATTATAGGTCTCAGATATTTACAAAACATGTCTCTGAAGTGTTTGGCTGAAAAACCAAACAGATCATTGCAGCATCCCATAATCCCCTCTGTTTCAGCCCTGTTTCAAAAGTGCTGATTCTCTCTCTGTCTGTTACTTTAGATGAAAATAAGGAGCCCCTCCCCACGCCCCTCTGAGAGATATTTGGTAAGAAAGAACACAATGGTGCTCTAGGAGGAGATTCAGGTGATATGGTGGGGGGGTGTTATCTTGGTTGGTTATTGGCCAATGGTTATACAAGCCAAATCATCTCATCAAAAACCTGTCTGAAAATGAGCTGATCAGATTTTGGCCACTTTATGATGTCATAACGATTTTTTGGCTTGTGTAACCATTAGCCA
>NW_011343053.1:65210-65430 GCF_000735185.1 Notothenia coriiceps | reverse complement strand
ATATCACCTGAATCTCCTCCTAGAGCACCATTGAGTTCTTTGTAACCAAATCTCTCTCAGAAGGGCATGGGGAGGGGCTCCTTATTTTCATCTAAAACAGGGGTCTCCAACCTTTTTTAGGATGAGAGCCACTTTTTAAAAAATAAAACAAGTCGTGAGCTACTTTTACTCCTCTCTTTTTTGTTTTTTGCAGTATATATATTTAGCACATTTTAACATT
>NW_011343053.1:64924-65140 GCF_000735185.1 Notothenia coriiceps | reverse complement strand
TTACTAAAAGAAAATGTATTCAATTTAATGATTTTAACCTGCTTTATTTGGGGGTGGACCTAACCTCCTTTTTTAAATGTTGAAGTGAAATGCATCAATCTGGTGCACTTTGAGCACAACATGAATGTATGGATACAGCTCTCAACACTCATATGAAAGGGAGCTGTATAATTTTCAATAATCCAAACATCTTTAGAATATGATCACAACCAATAA
>NW_011343053.1:64526-64916 GCF_000735185.1 Notothenia coriiceps | reverse complement strand
GGGCCTTGGCATGGAAAAGTTTGGGAACCCGTTACCTATAGCATTCTTTCTTTTTATTTATGCATATTTTGCTAATCACTCCCCTTTTAAACTGTTTTCTTTTTTTACTGTCCTATAGTACACATTGGAATGATTTCTTACTTTATTTTTGACAACTAGCCTATATTAAATAGATAAAGGTGTGCTCTCTCTGTCTCGCTCGCTCACAGAGTCTGTGTGCTCCTCCGTGGCGATGACGGCTTGCGTTAAAAAATAATAATAACATATTTGTAAAGTGGGGGGACAAAAACAGGATTTCGAAAAGTGTGGGGGACATGTCCCCCCTGTCCCCAGTGGAAATTACGCCATGCATGTGCGTCAAGTGCAGAGATGGGGCCGTTACTAAAAAAA
>NW_011343053.1:41909-61477 GCF_000735185.1 Notothenia coriiceps | reverse complement strand
ATTCTACATTTTTGTGAGTGTTGTATGACCCTTTTGCTAATTATCCTCACCAAATTGAAATTGTTTTTATTAATTCATTTGTATTGAAAATAAAGTGTGTGTGCCCTGTTTGAATGTCCCCCCTGTTACTCTGATTTGAATCCCTCTGGACACGCCCCTTTACTATTCTACTATTTGTATGACTCAAGAAGAAGAAGGATACATGTTGAGTGGGAACTAATCTTCAACAAGCAGTGTGAATGCGTTCTTCCTTCAACGTTTTTCTAATGTTTTAAAGAACTTAACTATTGCGGTAAAGCATAAAATGTCCACCCTGTTATGCTCATTTTTAGTGGAACTGATCATTTGTTTTACATTNTAACTGGAGGAGCGCTGAGCGGCGCCAGGGATTCGTTCGAACCGAACCCCGGGGGGAGGTGAGATCGCCGCCAAAGTGCTGTCGTGTTGTACCTTGCGTTGAAAAACAGACATATTACAATCGTATTCTGTGTATACCATATTTTTCGTACCATTTGTGGCCTGGATTGGACGGAGATCCCCCCCAGCCCCGTACAGGGGACCTCTAAAAAAAATATAACTTCAACTTTCGTAGTTAGACCACGTGAAAAACTCTTTTTTTAATTCTCTAGATACTCTATGAGCGCAGTTGTGGGTATACTTTGTCTTGACATTTGTCTAAAAAGCAAATACCTATAAAAATGTTTATGAAAGTTGACATAAGAACAAAACACCGTACAGTATCACTAAAGTCATTGATAAAAAGTAAACTAAGAGACGCCCGACAGGTAGGAGCTCATCTACAAGTGGTATCTTGTCGACAGTTATCCTTCATAGTAGACGTCTTCTTCAATATTAAAGAACGTTTTTAGACAGTGGTTTTCTCCCATCGTCGTAAATTTAAGTCCCAACAATACCCTGTTGCAGTCACCGGTCTTGCGGTGTTCAATCCGACGTTTATGCAAGTTTGTACGACCAACTGGTACATTTCCGTCCCTTTACGGTGGTAACGTCGACTGAAAAAGACGCCTCATGTTTCACTCGCGCTCATTCGTAGGTATATCAAAAGTCCGATCCAACTACGCTCGCACTGCGCATTGACACTCTCTCGCGCGCTTGCTGTCTGACGGCCGCTAGTCTCGCCCCATGGCACATCTCGAAGACTCAAGTACAGCTTGCCCGTGCCTCAGTCCCCCCAGCCCCTCACACCCGACGCCGACCCCGCCCCGACCACCCCCTAATTAAAATACAGATAATTAGTTTTACACTCGAAAAGAGATTGAAAATTCCTAACTGTACAAATAATTTTTTTTTGTTTTTTTTGTTTTTTTGAAATGTGGAAAAACGGTGTAATAGTACTTGTATGACAATTCGAAGAGTTTCCTAAGGGAGTACACTACGGCGATGTCTTTTCGACCCGAAAGTACATGTCTCGGTGGAACAAGTATCAGTTGTTCACAATGTGACAGGAGTTTCACAGACCTCGTAGGGCAACCTCCAGTTTCGAAGTATGTACAACAAGTACCTAGGACACTCACAAAATCTAGGAACCAGAATACCTCTGAACACACCGAAACCACCTCTCGACATTAAATCCTTGCAGCGACTACACAACTCAAAAGTCCAGTTGGTTCCTTGTAAGTTTAAGTTTTCGCGGCCACAAACGATCTGTTGATACTCCCGGTTTGTTCTTTCGGTTTAGTTTCCCGTACTCTAAGTTTTTTCGTTAAGTTGACAGTTTGAGTAACTTTGTCGTGACCTTAATGTAGACCTAATAACTTACTGACACACACCCACACACACACACACACACACCACACCACTACACACACACACACACACCCAACCTGTATCTTGTACCTGTGTCGCAATGCTGTCGCTATATAGGCTAGGTGATCCCTAGAGACTCAAACTTCCCTTTAGCACAGCCAGCCCCCCCACAAACCTACCCTCAAGTACAACTCCCCCCACTCCGGCCAGTCCCACACACACACCACACCCACCACACACACACACACACCCACACACACACCACCACACCACACACACACACACACACCACACACCACACACCACACACCCACACCCACACAACCCCATCCGTTCTTCCTTCAACGTTTTTCTAATGTTTTAAAGAACTTAACTATTGCGGTAAAGCATAAAATGTCCACCCTGTTATGCTCATTTTTAGTGGAACTGATCAGTTGTTATACATTTAGAAAATATGGTGAATATATCTATCAAATATATGTTTCTGTTGTCACCAAGTGCTAGCTTGATTATCATCACACATGTAGCAATAGCCAAGTTTAGCATAAAATGTCCACCCTGTTACCGTCCACCCTGTTACTATTTTTCACAGTAACAGGGTGCACACACAGTAACTGGGGATGGTAAAAAAATATATATGTTAAGCATAATATCCTGAGCTTGACCAAAATACTTTTCTTATACTTTAACAAGCCATCATTCAGATTAAATTAAAAAAAAACATGGAAAATTATGTTTTTTACTTTTGAATATATAGCTGAAATGGCACCGAATGCTAGGAATGACCCAGTTAATCTACTATAATTAGTGTGTTTAATATCAAATCATATCAATTTGTTTTAAAGCTCAATAAATACCAAAGAAGGCCTTTGACCAGCACTTTTCTCATTTTGTCCGGAAGATTTAAACTTTAACGGACAAAAAATTCTAACGGAAACTCTGGGACACATAGAAATCTTTCTTTGCTGCTTCCCTGTCATGACCTATTTCTCTCAATGTCCCTTTTGTCTTTTAAGCTTCAGTCAAGAACGATAAATGAACTCTCATATATTCAAATTACTCAAACAGCTGACCAGTATCTTTGAAATTCACTAAATAGCATGTTTTATTTTTATGTTGAATCAAGTGTAAATCGAGTGTTTTTTTTCTTGATGATGTTGTGGTTTTACTTGGCTTTTGCTGATTGTGTATTTTGTTATTATTAGACAGAGCTAGGCAAGCGTTTCTGTTGTTGCCAAGCTAATTGTCTGCTTGCTCTGGTTTCAAAATGTACGGTACTGACATTAGAGTAGTGTCACTCTTAACCATAACGCAAATAAACGTATTTCCCAAAATGTTGAACTTTTTCTTTAGCCACAGCCACCAGGACACTAAGGCTGCATTTTTTTTAACTATCAATTATTACGCTTGTTTTTTCTAGATTCATAAGTGAATAGTCTAGTCTTTACAACGTCAGAAAATTACAATCCCAAGTTAAATGTTGTTTTGTTGGTCCAAACCCTAAAAGAATATCCAGTTTTAAACAGATATTGAACAGAGAAAAGCTGGAAATATCCATTTTTATAAGTACAAACAGTATTTATTGCATTATTTGAATAATCAAAAAGAAAGTTATTATTTCTCTGACTTGATGTTTGGTTTATTAATTGCTGAATCTCTAAAGGACAACCTATTAAAATGTTAGTTCATTTGAATTTTGTCAAATAATTTCATTTAACTATTTAATCATCACCATTTTTAGACTGCAATACATGGCTTATAGTTTTATGTGAACATAAATAGTATTCAATATATATATTCTATTTTACCATTGGCTGTCTCTTTTTAAACTGCAGTTAAGATCAGGGCTAAAAACAAGACAGCACAGTGAAATAAATCTTCCTCATCATAAGCCTGCCTTAGCAATCTGTGCACCAGCTTACACCTACATCTGTGTAATTAGTGCAGGTATTTCTCTCTCTAGGTAGTTACATATTTAGCCATAATTTCCCCTCTGCTAATTTTCCGATGGATGTGGTTGCTTGGCAACTACAAAACCTTTGTGATAGGTTAAAAGCGGATGTGCCGTTTGCATTGTTAGAGTCACAGTTGTAGAACACATAAGGCCAGACATGCAAATATGTTGAACTTCTCCACTCGTGAACAGCTTTTATTTTGTTAATCCCTTCACAGTTTTTAAGCAGATTCCTCTTGTTTCTATTTGTTTATACTTTCTCCACTCCCCCACAGGTTCTGAGTAACAGCAACCAGCTGTTTCTGAAGTCAGTGAGCCAAGCGGATGCCGGCCAGTACGTATGTAAAGCCATCGTCCCACGGATTGGAGTAGGAGAGACTGAGGTCACGCTCACTGTCAACGGTCAGAAAACATCCACACAAGTTAACATATCACTGCTGCTAGAGGAAAAGCATGTCGTTTCTTAAAGGTCAGCTTGTCAGTAATTGAAAAAAATAAAAGTCTAAAGTGGTTGCCGGTTATTTTTTTAAATAATACTCTTGAAAAAAAGCTTGGTAAGGTCAATGCCTTAAGAAAAAGAAGAAAAAGCAGCTTGTTTTATTGAAGTCTTTGTATCCATCTTTCACATACACTCACTTATCCTGTTATTTTTCCAATGCAGGCCCCCCCATCATCTCCAGTGAGTCAGTCCAGTATGCAGTGAAAGGGGAGAGAGGAGAGGTGAAATGCTACATAGCCAGTACACCTCCGCCAGATAAGATTGTAAGTGGGAACATGAAAATGTGAAAGCATGTCGCACTTTTAAAATCTCCAAATATTGGACCAGAATGAATTATTAAGGCAAAAAGGAAAATCACAAAAAGCATACGGATGTACCTTTTAACCAGATTTGTGTTTCACTGTTATTGTTCCTTCCTGTTCCCAAATGGCTCCGCAGCAAATGCTTTTAGGCCCTGTCCCTCTTTTTGCTTTTTGAGTGGTGACTCACCCTTAAACTCTCACAGAATTTCCCTCCGTCCCATCATCTAAACAAACTAACACTAAGCCGGGCCGCTTTTAGCTCCTGCACCAGAAGTCATCCGTGATGCTTTCTCCACTCAGCTGGATGGCACAGATGCAGTCGTAGTAGTCCCTGTGTGACTGATCCATCCTGACTCTCAGCGCGAGCTCCTAATGCGAGCGGCGGAGGGTTTGGACAGAAAAAGATTTATAAAATATAAAGGAGTGAAGAGGAACAGTTAAATGCAACAGCCAGGAGATTATCCTTCTTTAGAATAAGTGGGCAGATTATGGGAACATGTGGGTTTATGCATAATTAACTGGCCTTACAGTGTTCCAATGCTGAATAATACAGCTGCTTTTAGCGGCTTTAAGGTTGGACAATGTGCAAGATTCCCCCCCCCCCACACAGACTTCAGTCTGCGCAAACAGACAGACTGTTGCTGGTCTGAGAGTCACGCAAAATGTCTGAAATATATGTTATCAAATTGTTTTGTTTTTTTATCCTTCATTTTAATTTTTTTAAGAGAAAGTAAAATCACTCTCCTTTCAAAATATTAATATTAGTTATTTCAGAGTCCCTACAACAGAAAACAGAAACATAAATACGTATTAATTCACGAATAAACCAAATAACAAACACACATTTACTGTATAATTGTGCAGCAGTTGGGTTATTATTTGTTAAAGTCATAATTCAAAAAATCCCTACCTCTGAACGGAACATTGAGGGAAGATAATTACTGGCAGATATTCAGCAAAACATGTACAAATTAGTTTTTATCCTACATTAAAAGCTTTACAAATACATATTTTCTGAATTTGACGATAGGAGTTTCACATTCTTAGAGCCAATCATTATTTTGAATCAGCCAAAAACTAAAATAACCAGCAGGGTTTTTGGCATAATTCCATGTTAATCACGGAATGCACCATTCTCTTTTTTAGAGAATTCTGGCTGCCTATATTCTTTGACTTTTGTTGCTTGTCTTGGTGGCTAAGATAAGCATACTTAACTCTGTGTGTGTAGTACATATGCATAATATTCTTCGCACACTGCCTGGAGTTTTAATAAACAATTTTATTGGACAATTTACCCAGGAAAATGTAATCCCTCCCACACGGTGGTGAACTAATTGTGATGAAACCTCCTATGGTCTCCTGTGTGTGTGCAGGTGTGGGCGTGGAAGGAGAACGTGTGGGAGAAGGAGAAGGGGACGCTGCTGGAGAGGTACACGGTGGAGCAGAGCAAGTCCTCAGCCGAGGGAGGAGGCGTCCTCTCCACCCTCACCATCAACAACGTGATGGAGTCCGACTTCCTGTCCACCTACAACTGCACCGCCTGGAACTCCTTCGGCCCCGGCACCATGATCATCTCACTGGAGGAGACCGGTGTGTTTCATGCATTTATTATTTAAAGGTCACCTATTATACGAAATCCACTTCTTCATGTCTCTTCTACATCAAAACGTGTCCCCTCTTCTTCATGTCTCTTCTACATCAACATGTGTCCCCTCTGTGTTAAGAGACTCTGAAAGTTTCAGGAACAAAGATTCCCTCTCTTTTTGTCCTGATCCATTTATATAAAAACCTGTCTGAAATGAGCCGATCAGATTTGGGCCATGTTATGATGTCATGACGATTATTTGGCTTGTCCAACCATTAGCCAGGTAATCAGCAACCAACGGTAACCCCCCCCCCCCCCCTCCCCTCCCTTATCACCTGAATCTCCTCCTAGAGCACCGATTCGGGTTATTTTTTAACCAAATCTCTTTCGAGAGGGGCGTGGGGAGGGGCTCCTTATTTTCATCTAAAGTAACAGACAGAGAATCAGCACTTTGGAAACAGGGCTGAAACAGAGGGGATTATGGGATGCTGCAATGATCTGTTTGGTGTTTGGAGCCAAACACTTCAGAGACAGGTTCTGTATATATCTGAGACCTATAATATATTGATGAAAAACAGTATAATAGGGGACCTTCAGGAGATAGGGACAACAAACAACAGAAATGTCTGATAAAGTTGGTTGTCGCACCATTACTTATTAATATATAAAACTCTCTTTTTCTCCCTTTCTTCCTCATTCCAGAGGAAGTCCCAGTGGGGATAATAGCCGGTGGGACGGTGGGCTCCACCATCCTCCTCTTCATCTTTCTGCTGGTCCTCGTTCTGATCTTCTACCGGCAACGCAAAGGCAGTGAGTCATTATCTCCATGTGTCCAACACATACAGTACATTCATGTTTTTGCTGATTCTGATACCATTACAGTGCCGTCCCCTTCCCTCGCTTGAACTGCTAAGCTGTTAATAATTAATTTGTATGTGTGTGCTTTGCTTAACCAAGCCATCTGAAAATAACATCAGGCTCTATGAAGCAAATGTAACTCA
The DNA here is from genome assembly GCF_000735185.1 of Notothenia coriiceps. Taxonomy (NCBI): domain Eukaryota; kingdom Metazoa; phylum Chordata; class Actinopteri; order Perciformes; family Nototheniidae; genus Notothenia; species Notothenia coriiceps. The sequence continues at coordinate 54,369 of NW_011343053.1, read as the reverse complement.
GTTCTGCCATACTGCCTGCTGCTGTTTTTAACTTTCAGAACATTAAGCAGCAGTTCTGATGGGTCAGAACCAGACGTTGCATTATCAAATCTAAAAATAATTGGTATTTTCTAATTAGGAAAAATAATCTTGCATTATTGTCATCTGGATAGTACTATAAAACACTAACGTAGGCAAATTAATCACATCAGATTATACTTATTCTTATTTTTTTCAATAACTAATCTAGTGTTTTTAGCTGATTCTGGTTTTGTTACATTTCTCCATCAATCAAGCTTTTCCTCTCTAGAGGGCTTGTCTTCTTTTCTTTACTTTATTACCATTTCTCACAGTGCATACAAACCCTATTTACAGAACAAAAATATAAAGTATTTTCTAACAACTTATTAAATTATAATAATATTAATAATGACAATTAAAAAAAAGATATAAATAAAGAGAAAGATATCAAGACAACAAGGAGAAAGAGGAAAGGAAGACAGTCAGCTGATTTTGGTTTAAATGCTCACAACTAGACCAAATAAAAGCAAAATCAAACACCCCCAACTTCCTCTCCACCATATGGATGTCGGTGCCCTCTGAACTCGCTCCTCCAGCTCGTGAAAACAAACCAGCGGAGGTGCGTGTGTCCAGCTGTATTCAACCTCGCCCGTGTTTTGCTTCCAGGTCGCCGCGGGGTCACGCTGGGTAAGCCCGACATCAAGGTGGAGACGATCAACAAGGAGACCCACAGCCTGGAGGAGGACTCCGGCAGCGTGTCCACGGCTTCGCGCATGGTCAAGGCCATGTACTCGGTGAGCGGCAGCGGGATATGTTTACACAGCCTGTAGTCGTAGAAAAAGAAAAACTCACATTAACTTAGTGACCTCTCCCTACACCACACTGTACATTTTGTAAACTCAAATCTTGTGTTTTCCCTCTCCTTTTAACACTGTTAATCCCATTTTCTCTTTTCTTGTCATACTCTGTTCCCTCTTCTGTTTCGTTACGGCACCTTCTCTCTTCCTTTTTCTTTTTTGTTTTGTTTTGTTGTTTGACGGTTTAGTTTCTCCCCTCTGTGTCCTTCTCTCCTTCCAATCAGCCCTTTAAAGATGACATAGAGCTCAAGTCTGACCTCCGCAGCGACACCTTGGAAACCCGCCAGGAATATGACCTCAAGGTGAGCTCATTAAACACTCGTTTATATCAAATCAGCAAGCGGATTGACTGCACAATCCAAACTGTACATTTCTACTAAAACACTCCAAATACAGAGAAGAGTCACGCCAGAAGTGAGGAAAGAAAGTAGAAAAACACAGATGTGTTCAATAACTAATGGCGCATTTCCACTGCAGCGGGTAGCCCCGTTTAAGCGTCCTTAATCGTCCTCAAGCGGCCAGGCCAGTTTTTGGTGGCCTTTCCATATAGCGTAGCATCGGCTAGCGGGTACTTTTTCCCTCTTTTCCGGCCCCATAAAATCGTGGTTCTATCAGGCCAGGGCCAGGGCTGAACTAGTGACGTCAACACTCTCCACGGCTGATTGGTCAGAGAGAATCGTCACAAGATCGCGCACGAGATCATCCCTAGCGTCGCATATATATTTAGAAGCAAGCTTGCAGCTTTTTTATACACAGCATTTTTGTAAACGGAGGAGCTACAAAAATGACAACGTCAAAGAAAAGCACACCGTGGTCGACCGAGGAGGTGACGACGTTCATACATCTCATTGGGGATGATAAAATCCAGCGGGAGCTCGACGGAACAACTCGAAATGTGAAGAGAAAAAAAAGCTGATCGCCCCGCCTACACTGCGTTGCTACCCCAGGTCCTAAACTGTCGGACGGCCAGCGAGGCAGCCCGAGGCCTGAGCGAGGACGCTTAGGGACGCTTAAACGGGGCTACCCCGCTGCAGTGGAAATGTGCCATTATTCTGAATAAAACAATGTCAAAGTCAAATGAGGTTATGCAGAGTTCATTCTGGTGCAATGTTTCATTCTAATTATACCTGAATGGGCTGTAAATATCCCAATCATCACTGACATTGTGACTTTATCTAATGAAGTACATTGTTTCTTTTTCCGTGCAGTTGAACTAATAAAGTTTGCAATGTTCTAAAAGTTGAAAATCCGTTAAATATAATGATTTTTAAATATCATGTTTATCCTCTAGAGGGTGCAAATGGGCATCTTAAGTAGCCAGAATCAGACAAAGAAAGGGATTTTTAAAAACAAAGCTTCATTCTGGCTCTTTAATGCAGGATCAGATTAGGATACATTTATCTTAACTGGATAACAAACTGGTACTAGTAACTCATTGTGTAACCATTATATACTTTCACATTTGAGATACAGTATATCCAGTAGAAAGTTCTCTTCATACAGGTTTTTATTCACAGTTTAGTTTAGTATCTTATTAGAGATATATATATCAATAGAAACTGTCATTAGCATTACACGATTTCAGTAACAAAGTGGTTGGTGGCCAGCAAATAACAATGTATTACATAGGACTACAAAAACAAGACTACAGTCCAGTTAAAACAATTTCAACATCAGTACAAAATCCCCTCAGCTGACCTTTAAACTAAGTGTTAGTTTTGCACTCAATATCTGTGGGAATATTAGAGTAGGATATTTCAAACTAAAACTGCCGCCGCTCCTTAAGCGCTGCCTCTCTCTGTCCAGCTGTGATGCAACTAGCTTCACTGATTTCTGAGAAAAGTAAGATATTTGATGAAAAACAATCCGCTCGTGTACCTGGCATCAATCATTTATACTTTTTGACACTGTGAGGCTGGTCTAGGTGACTAATGTATTTTCACGTTCACCGCTGCCAAAATGTTCTGCTGAACCCCCCCCCCTCCCCATGAATATTTTGTGAGGGCAAACCCCTCTAGCTGGAGCGCTGCCTGGGATCATCACTCTGAAGAAACACAGACATGAATCCACCCCGGGAGATGGTTAGATCACCTCGACAACAGCCTCAGCAGCCAGACTGTTTTTTTACTCTCCCCCCCCCCACAAGCACCAGAGCAGTGAAACAAAGTCAGGGGGAGGAGCTGGCGCATGACAGACAATGAGATGGCAGAATTATGTCAGAACTAATAGTGGAGAAACATGAAGTGGGTGTGGAGAGCAGGGAGAGCATCTTTCAGACAATCTAGGATTAACGTCCATGTTAACAGAGAATACCTTCTTCTAAAAGTTAGATAGATCTACTCTAAAGTTGAAATAATTTTAGAGACATCTGCTAGTTTTTGTGGATTACTCCTGTTTGCTGAGGAATTTAATGTCAGTAGAATTTTGGAAGACTCCAGACTGTATCTTGATTTGCATTCATTTTTTAAAAAGAGTCACAAAAAGACAGCTATGACCTCCAAGATCATTTCTCCTTGGGGATCTGGAGGAACAGAACATTTTTATTTATTTTATTAGAGACCTTTGACCCTAACAATCTGTACACTGGCGTATAGAATAATTATGTAAGGGATAATGTGCAGCAAGCATGTTATTTTTACAAAATGAACCCCTTTAATGTACATAATCCCACTTATAACGCAGCTAAACTTACTAATACAGTTGACATTTCACAGGTAATGATTTCAAATAGATTTGAATGCTACTGCTCAAGAATTAAGTCTATGACAAGCACCGTAGAATGTTGTTATTGACCAATCAAAATCAAGCAACAACAAAGTTGTGTAATATATAAATGTTTATAATTTTAGTTTGTAGGTTTTTATAATAATAATGATTTTTCCGCTCATTATATATTTTGTAATGCTAATTCTGTCTCCTATTTGTTTTTGCTTCAGGACCCCACCAATGGCTACTACAACGTGCGGGCCTCCACCCACGATGAAGGCCGCCCTGCCTCGCGCTCCACCCTGCACTATTCTGACTACCGCTCCCCCACAGGGACCCCAGGGGGTGCCGCCTCCATCAGCAGCAGTGCAGGAGGCTCAGGAGCCACGGCCAGCGGAGGGGGCCCCGGTCCCCCCGGCCCCCTCACCTCCCCTGGCCGCCCACAGGCTTGCTATGACCCCAGACCCCCCTCTAGACTCTCACACATCAGCTACGCCCAGTTCAACACCTTCACCCGCGCGGGCCAGATTCAGCAGCCCCAGCCAAACCCCCCCCCCATGGCCAGCGACTTCCCGGGAGAATGCAGCCTCCTGGACTCCACCTCCCAGCTGGCCTACGACAACTACGGATACCCGTCGCATTACCAGACCTACCGCATGGGTTTCGCCCCGTCCAGCCTAGCCCCTCTGGAGGCCTGCCCCTCCTACGAGATGTACGGGGTGGGGGCCGGGGTGGACTGGGGTGGGACCCGGGGTGGGACCCGGGGTGGGACCTGGGGTGGGACCTGGGGTGGGATCCGGGGTTGGCAGCCCTGTTGTGGGCGTGGGTCCCCCGGGCCCTGCCCCCTCGGGATCAGAGCCTGGACTCGGAAAGTACGGCAGCTCCACCCGCTTCTCCTACACCTCCCAACAATCTGACTACTCCCACAGCCGGCACACACAGAGGATGCAGACTCACGTGTGAGACAGAGAACACCCTCACCGTCTGAGCAGAGCATCTTATAAATAGTGTCACATCTAAAAAACACGACAGACAATCATAGATTTACACGCACATATTTTCACACAGAAACTGAAAAACATCACACACACCCACATGCACAGTCTGGAGACTGTGCCCATGAGACAGGGAGAGACAGGGAGAAAAAAAGACGAGTGGAAAAGTAGTTTAGTGAGACAGGGAAGAGAAATTCCACACAATTTTGAATTCCCTCACTCCCAATGTGTTTGTATATCTGAGCTCTGAAAGAGCGGACGGCGCAAGTCACAATCAAGACTGAGAAAGAGAACAAGAACCAGAGAGAGGACGAGAGATCACAGATCTACGGAGCCCTATAGCTTTTGCTCTGAACTGACTTTGTAAATGATGAGAGAGAACGTCTTTAGGCTAAACGGACTGACTGTCAAATATGGAACACGCTGATTGGGTAAAACCTCAACCAGTGGAAGTTATTTCTGGCCTCCATTTTTTCATTTTGTTTTGCTGGTTGTCTTATTCGGTGATCATAGAGCACATACAGTATAAATATAGTATCCCAGAATGCCCTTTTGTACAGTGGTACATGCCATTATGCCCGTTAGGCGGCATGTGTTGGGGCTGGGGGGGGGGTTGGGAGGGTTGTCATCATTTTGCACTGCATCTACAGTATTCATGCTTAGACGTCCCTTATCTATATCTGTGTAATGTCTTCTTTTTATTTGCACACCAGACTAGAGCTTTGTATTCTATTTTTTAACATTACAGAATTATTTTTGTCAATGTAAAACATGTATTGTGTATGTATGGACCAAAAGTTTTGAGCGTGAGCCCACTTAAAGAAAACGGGCCGGGTGATTCCACTGAGACAGGAAGAAGAGTTGTGTCAACAGCGGAGCCTGAATTCAGAACGTGTTTCACATCAGAAGGGTGTATCAGTGTATAAAGGAAACCCTAGTGCCAAGTGTTCATGTTGTTATTCACCTTAAACCATGTATATGCAGTAGAAGCTCCTTCTATTGGTGACTGTTGCTTTATAAACCAGGCTCGGGGCCTTGAGTCATTCTCCGACATTTTCGTAGGCTGGAGCCTTTTTCCTCTGAGCTCCTCACTACAAGCTCGGTGCAGACAGAGAGAAAAACACAGATGTTGGGTTTAGAACTGAGTGGCCTTATAGGGGAACATGTCGTACATTTCCATTTTTAATCATTCCTCATCGTCTGTCTGCCAAAAAAACGGCCGGAGGAGAATGTGTAAGGAGAGGTTCAATGAAGGCTTGTCCACAATATTGACATGTAGTAGAGTATGACTGTGAGTGTGTGTGTGGGTGTGTGAGTGTGTGAGAGAGAGATCAAGAGGGAGTGTTTGGGCACTGGCACGCACATCGATTTGTACAGTGTGTTTGTATAGATGAGTGAATGACGGCGTGTGTATGGGAAGCATACTGTAAACATGCAGCACACGACTCCAGTGCGCGCGACTATTGTATGCATGTCCGTGTGTATACAGTATGTGTGTGTGTATGTCGGTGTCAAAGTGTGTGTGTGTGTGTGTGTGTGTGTGTGTGTGTGTGTGTGTGTGTGTGTGTGTGTGTGTGCTTCAGTATATGTCCATATCATTTCTCTCACAATCCTGTCACAGTACTTTTATACCTCTGGTAGGACTGTATCCTGTATTATTGTGTCTTTGAATTTAGAAAATCCAATGTTTATCTTATTGTACTGTTCTTCGTAGCAGAGACAACTGTTCAAAAGATGTACAACGAACGTTATCAAACTCTCATTTTTTAATTTTCAATATTTTTTAAAAATGGTATGTAATTATTTTTCCACAGTATTACATAAATAAAAGCACTGTTTTTTATAATAAAGCTGAGTTTTTTCATTTTTGGTCATTGGCTTTAAATGTACAGCTTCCATGTTTTGTGCAATAAGCATAAAAGCTAAAATATTTTAAGGGGAGTGGAGAACACAAATCTGGGGTGTATGCTTAGAAGCAGCAGTACAGACTTTATTTAAAGAATAGTAAAGTTTAAAAAAGGTCCTTTAAGTATCTTACATTCTGCCTACCCTTTTCTTTATGACACATTTGTGGTATGGGCTACGAATAGCGATAAATAAAACGGGTTTCAGGAGGTTGGGGTCTTATAATAGTTGGGATTTGTTCTTTAATAAAGACAAATTTATTGTGCGATAGATTTTACAAAGTAAACTGGAAACATGAATACGCTTCTCTTTCTTGAGTTGCTCTTAATGTTGATACACACAAATAGAAATACAGCTGTAAGGACGATAAAGCTGAACAGAGCTAAAGATAAAGACTGCTAGTACTGTACAATGTACATATATGAAAAGATAGATAGACATTGAGACAATAGATAGATGATAGATAGTTAGATAGATACTTTATGTATTCCTAGTTGGGAAATTGTTTTGTCACAGCAGCAGTGTGCAAGAATTATAACATTTCTTAAAAATATAATTTAAAAAATAAACATTCCTTGCATTATGTACATATTCACAGTAGAAACTACTATATTCAGAATAATATTTAAGAATACAAACTATAAAATAAACAGGATAAATGAGAATACTCTGTTATATAATAATCTACTAAAGGGACAGAAACACAGTATAAATACAATAAAATGAAAACGTTGAAGAAGCAGTTCGTCAGGCAGCAGTTCGTGCTATAAACCGATAGGTGGCAGACACACGTTCTTAACTGAATGCACTTAACTACAAAAGAAGAAACTCCTCTACGTCATTGGCCAGTGAGTGTAGCACTAACAGCCAAAATGGCGGGCACGATGTTGAGGTCGCTTACTAAACTAGGACGTCCTTCAACAAAATTGATATTAAATAATAATTTGCTGAGCCCTGCCTGTACTGTCCTGCAGAACAGGTAAGATAACAAGAATACGAAACGTGACGTTTTGTGTGGACAATGTGTGGGTGGCCGTTTTAGCTTGAGCGTTACATAAATATGCATACTGACACACAGGCAAATGTTAGCATAACGCTTAAAAAGTCGACAGTGCAAAAATGATTATAATCACCTGCAATAGTATGTAGTTTCTTCCTGAATGGAAAATGTATTTAACAATGCACGCAGAATGTAATCATCGAACAAATATAGCAATGTCATCCTTTTAAAGCGGCGTTTGTCTAAGGGTAAACTAGCTATTGTGCGCTATCTAGTTGCTAGCGTTACCTAAACTGTTACCTAAAGTTAGCTTAGCTTTCTGATTAGCTAATGTCACTCCGTTGTTTTGCAGCTTTAATGCTGTATGTAAAGTCAACGTATATGTGGTACACTCTGGTTATGAGGCTCCCAAATAGTGTGTTACCTGCATTACATTCTAGATATATGTAAGACCTTTGACTAATGGTAAACATGTGAAGAAGCCTGCTTCCGACCCATCGCTATTATCAGACTCTGTCGTATATCTCACCTTAGGCTTAGAGGTCTCTAAAATGTGTTTTTGTTCCTAACATGTAATGTGTTGATTATGTAGCAGTGGCACCAATGTCAAGCAGACTTCAACAGGAAAGCTTGTTATTGGCGTAATCTGATACCGAGGGAGTTCTACAGATGCTTTAGGAGTTAAAGTCTATGGTTAAAACGTGTTAATGTAGTCATGTTTTGATGTTGCAATAATTAGCAATATGTCTGATCTGCCTGTGTCTCTCATCGGCTACTGTCATTAATGGCGATTCAATAGCCTGAAAATGTGGTACATACTTGGGGTTAGAATGCTGTTTTTGTCTTTAATTGTCTGCCTAAACAATGAAGAAAAATACCGTACCTCATGTTCCATGTTTTTACAGGCAGAAACAATGGCAGCCAGATGTGGAGTATACCGAGCAATTTGCCGGGGCCGTGATGTACCCCACTGCTGTTAACGAGAAATGGGTCCCACCACCATGGAATGGTACAGTCATCACACACACACACACACACACACACACACACACACACACACGCACACACACACATTTGCAGTCTCACATTTAGGGCTATATGTATATAAAAAACAAAACAAGTATTATACTTATTATACTAACCTATTTCCATTATTTTCCATGGTGTTGTCAATCCACCAACCCTTTTTAAAGACATGTCTTCAGTGTCACAAAACTGTTTACATGTACACAGAGCACTGGATTTTAACACATTGGACAGCTACATACCTACATAAAGTAATACAAATTGTTCCTACATAGGCAATAGAGATTTATTGAACTGTTTATGTTGTCCATTGGTTGCTTTCTTAGTTATTTGTATTAGAAAGCATATCCTAAAGCAATACTAATTGTTCTGCTCTCCATGAACTCAATTGGCTAACCTTCCCTGTATGTTTTTTGTTTTTTGTTCCTTGCAGACAAAGATCCTGATGCAGTGAAGGATGTGTCTAACCTGACCATCAACTTTGGCCCCCAGCATCCTGCAGCTCACGGCGTGCTGCGTCTAGTCCTGGAGCTCAGTGGAGAGTCCGTCAAGAAGTGTGACCCCCACATAGGCCTTCTTCACCGTGGCACAGAGAAGCTCATTGAGTACAAGACCTACCTGCAGGTACTCAACCACTGATGATATCTGTAAATAGTTTTTACCCTTATAAACGTCTAAGGTAGTGGGTTGAAGAGCACATTTTGTATGTTGGATGTTGATCTGTGCTATTTGGTCTAAGGACAGAAAATAGCATCAGAACCCATTGCAAAAATTATGTTTTTTTGCAATGTACACGACCACATCCTCTGGAGATTGAGCTGTGTTTACTTGGTAAAACTTAGCTGGTGCCCGAGCATAGGAACACCCCCTCACTTTAAAAGGATCAAATTCAACTTCTCACCTCAACAGTCTTGATTAACAGACCTTTCTCATGTGTCATTTGTCCCGCAATTGTTTTGGAATTCTCTTAACCAAAACGCTTCTTTTTTGACCACAGGCTCTGCCCTACTTTGACCGCCTGGACTATGTTTCCATGATGTGTAACGAGGAGGCCTACTCTTTGGCTGTGGAGAAGCTGCTCAACATCCAGGCCCCCCCCCGTGCACAGTGGATCCGAGGTTCGGACTGGCAGTGTCTGCTGATTCTGCAAAGGCTATAGATTTGAAATCAAATGATTTAAGGCCTAAAAATACCGTGAATATATTTGTAGAGGACCTATTTTTGCCATTCATAACAGGCTGTTGTATTAGACGTTAAATGTTATAGTGCTATAACTCGTGAAATTCAGAATAAACAAATACTACTGATTTTAAAGGGATTCTGGTTTCGACAGATCTAATGCATTAGACAGGGTGTCCGCGGGGTCTTAAAAAGTATTAAAAGTTGATAAATCAATTTAGCGAAAATTAAGGCTATTAAAAAGTATTAAACGGCATTTTCCAAGGTATTAAGAAGGTCCACAGCAACGACAACATGAAACACCCTTTAATTTACTGAAACGACATGTCGAGGAAAAGAGAGGCAGGAACCGTTTATTAAATATTCTTCTATTATTATACAGAGAACAGAGTCGTTATCAATTTGTTTTAAAGCTCAATAAATAACAAAGAAGACCTCTGACCGGCACTTTTTTCATTTTGTACGGAAGATTTAAACTTTAACGGACATGTTGACCGGCGTAAAAAAATGTTTACGGAAACTCTGCCGCACGGTCCCCTCGTTCCTTGGAAGAGGCGGAGAGGTGGGTGTTTTTCATCTGCTGGTGGACTACCGGAGAGATATATAGCAGGAGAACACGCCGTCCACCGTGGAGAATAAACAGAAGGGCGACCATGCTCCGGGGTCTTCTTCACTGCTTTGGTGTATTTTGTGGCGGCAGCAGCGCCACTTACAGGCCTGGCATATGTACTACATCGTTTCCAGCATTTCCAGCGGTCTTGTGTGAACGGACACGTTAATGAATCGAATGCGTGTGAACGGAAGCCTTTTTTGCGCTTGCGTATGCGTTTTACCGTATGCGTCCTCGTGGGGCCGGGGTCTAAGCCAAACTATATCCGGTCACAGAGATCTGCTATTTTAAACACATATAGATCCTAAATATAGTCTATATTAAGAACGAGAAAAGTCTTAACATATATATCCTTTTTTGTAAACATATGACAAATGTGTGAGGGTGATGACGTCAGAGCATCGTCTTATGTGCCAGTGCTTAGCCCCGGACAGCCCCAGCCCAATTTAACCCCTCGGTATTTGAGAGGGAGCTCCTATATGGCATTACCCCGCTGAAGCTCACCAAAGTTTAATATATTTCATAGTTCAAAGTTTTGTCAATTGTTTTGTTTATTGGTCAAATACTGGTTTCTGAGGAGTTTTACTGGAATTAAAGAGCACAGAGTCTACAGAAGCAACAAAGCAGCATACTGCATTAAACCTGACCTTCACAGAGAGGTTGAAGTTCATGTGGAAAGGAGGCTTCAGTAGTCTGTTTGCACTCTGTTTAGTTTTGCTATCTTACAATCAATATAGTAAATGTGAGGTAAAGTGTGTTGCCAATGTAACCGGTTAGAACTCAAAGTTGCGATGAAGTCTTAAAATGAATGGAAAGGGTCTTAAAAAAGGTCTTAAAAGGTATTAAATTTGACTTCAGGATTCCTGCATATACCCTGATTAGAATTACACAAACACAAATTATTGTTAATTAATAACCCTAACCCCCTGTGTTCCTACAATCTTGTATCTGTCAGTTGCGGTCAATGGTCATAGTTCTACATCCAATGATAATGGTTAATAGAATATTAAAATGTTTACAGGGTTACATTTTAAAAGCATTTTTCTGTACAAAAGCTAAAGAGAGAAGAAGTATATTGCAAATCTTCTCGCTTGATCAGCTAGGAACACGTGAAATTTTGACATTTGTTTGACAAATGGCTTAAAATCAATAATTGATTTAAAAATGACCGACTTATTTATTTATTGTCAATAGTCCTAAATGGTTTGTTGTGTTTTTGTTTTGCAGTTCTGTACGGAGAGCTGACCCGCATCCTGAACCACATCATGGCCATCACTACGCACGCCCTTGACATCGGTGCCATGACCCCCTTCTTCTGGTTGTTCGAGGAGCGAGAGAAGGTCAAAACCAGTCTGTCCTTTATTTGTTATAAACATTGTTTATTCTGTATTGCACTTGCTTGCAACATTCTTAAAAAATCAATACCATTTGGCACGTGAGACACGCATTACCTTAAAGTTCCTCAAAAGAAGAAATCAAGTTACTGAAAAAAATTCAAGTTGGAGTAAACGGAACATCTGTGACCCATAGAAGTGACTATTTTCATATTCACGGAAAATCAAGCTAATTGTAAATAAATGTGGATGCCCCTTTTCACTCTGAACTGTGATCTTTGTTTCCTCCCAGATGTTTGAGTTTTATGAGCGAGTGTCCGGAGCCAGAATGCACGCTGCATACATCAGACCTGGCGGTGTGCATCAGGTAAAATAACTCATTTTAAACAACACAATTAAGCGATCTCTTTGTGAGAATTGTGTACGTAAGATGTATCAATTATTTTACCTGTAGACCACTTTATAAGATCATGATCAGTGTTAATGATCTTATGTGTTTCAGGATATGCCCGTTGGCCTGATGGACGACATCTATGAGTGGTGCAAGAACTTCTCCATTAGAATCGATGAAGTAGAAGAGGTGACTTCTTCTATATGTTTTGATCTCCACAAGTTCTTTACACGATAATGATGTGGTGAAAATCTATCATTAAATGCTCAAATGTGTTTTCTTCTTGCCAGATGTTGACCAACAATCGTATCTGGCAGAAGCGTACCGTGGACATCGGGGTGGTGACGGCAGAGGAAGCCCTCAACTACGGCTTCAGGTAAACCACCTATTCCTCTTCAGTTCCCTTTTATGAAATGCACACACATTTGAGTTAGTATGATATTTCTACCCTGATATT